>NC_057765.1:34007516-34116772 GCF_010389155.1 Erigeron canadensis
GGTCCCAAGGACAAGTGTTGAAAGATCAAGATGAAGACATGTGACCTTGTACTACTTCGGTGCAGTGAAGTTCTCTTTCATACCGTTTTTGGAAACAAACAAGATGAAGGAAAGAGGCTTCTGCAGATCTGAATGATCCACCAATAGATAGTTGACAACCTTCATGTGTCAACATCTACTAGGGTAGTCATGTGATTCCTTTATCTGCTATAAAAGGAATCACTTGACCTAGCCACATAAGGTTGTGTGTTCCACAGTTTACTTATTTCTTTAAGTAATTTGTTAAGTTTTTGTGTGTTCAAAAACTTAACATATTTTTCTGTTTATTGTTGTTGTTATCAAACAATCATCCATGTTTTCATCGTTTAGTTGAAATACATAACTAAACAAAGTTCTTTATATCTCATCTTGTTATTGTTATTTCGTATTTACATTATAAGTTAGTTAATTAAAACACAAGCAGTGCATTCGAGGACCATCAAGTGGTATCAGAGCCACCGTTCCTAAATTATTGGAACAAGATCTGTTTGCCTCTTGTGTTTACATTATTTCTTTCTTTTCTTCACAATTAAATCTAAATTTTTTTTCTTTTCTTTTCTGTTTTTAAAAGATGTCGTTTGTACCCACTCTTGTTAACACGCGTGACTTTGGTTACGTTTCTATTCCTCCAAAATTTGAGCCAAAGGACTTTGGTTCATGGAAGGAACGAATGTTACTACACATAGTGGGTGTAGAACCATATCTTATGACCATTCTAAATGAAGGTCCTTACATTCCCACATATGTTCAAAGGACACCAGGTGCAACACCTGATGCTCCTGAAATTGTAACAGATCTAGTCAAGCCTGAAGTCCAGTGGACTGAAGAAGAGCGAAAGCTCGTCAATCTTGACTCTAGATTGAAAAACATGATCATCACCACCCTTCCCACTGAGGTGATGAAACTAGTCATTAAATTCCCCACTTCAAAAGAAGTTTGGGAAAGACTAGTAAGCACTTATGAAGGGTCAGCTGACTTGATTAAAACCAAGAAAATTGACCTCAAACGTGCCTATGAAAATTTCTTTTCTCTTCCTGATGAAAGTCTCGAGGGCACATATACCCGATTTAAAGGGTTGCTCAATGACATGACAAATGTTGGCATTACTCATGACAATTTTGACGTATGCCATAAGTTCATCGATTCTCTTCCTCTCAAATGGCAGAATCTTAGACAAATCCTCCGTACCACCAAAAAGATTCAAGAACTGGATCTTGAGGAGTTGTTTGGCACTCTTCAATTTGAAGAGAAAGCCTTGGCTCAAAACATTAGAGCCTCTGCTGAATCTAGGAGACATGCTGGCTCCTCTTCTGCTACCAGCACTTCTGCAAACCCCTTAACTGACCCTCTTGCTCTCATCTCTTCTGAGTCCATCTATCCCAATGATGGTGCCAGCACCTCTTCTCTTCCAGCATCCTTTCAAGCTCTTGTTGAAGAGCTTGATGCTGAAGAGAAACTGGAAATGTTCAATGATTTTGTTGAATTTGCTTTAATCGATGGAAAGAAGTACTCCAGGAAATGGAACAACCGTAAGTCGGTTGCTCCATATAAGCCTCCTGTGGATAAATCACAGGAGGAATGCTGGAAATGTGGTAGAAAAGGCCACTATCAAAAGGAGTGCAGGGTTTCTATCCCAACTCCTGCTGCTCCAACATCTAACTCATCTAAAACTGCTGATGAATACAGGAACAAGTATTATCAGCTCAAAGCCAAAATGGCTAAAACTGAAGAGGCCAAAACACCAGGCAAAGGTCTGGTCGCTGAAGAGCATGACTGGGCTGATTTAGATGACTCTGATGATGAGGAGTATGTTGACGCCATGTGTCTCATGGCTCTGGCTGATAGTGATGCGCTGACAAAAGACCAAGTCTCAACAAGTCAGTGGGTCAACGTCACTGTCAAAAAGGTACATACTCTTCTTTCAACTGCTGATAAGGACAAAACCAAAATTCTTGAATCCTTGTCATGTGATCTTCAGTTCGTAGAAACTCTGCGTGCTGAAGCTCACTCAAAACTCCTTTCAGTAAGTTCTGAATTGAGTGAAAAATCTGATAAACTCAACAGACTAAAGAATGTTCATGTTGAACTTTAGTCACATGAGTTGCTGACTCAAAAACTTCAGCTTGAAAATGAAAAACTCAAGCTTGAAGTTCACAACCTCAAGAAGATTTTGACCTCTTGGTCAAAAGCTTCTAAGTTTCATCATCAATGTCTTAATGAACAAGTCCCTGCACAAGTTCAGGCAGTGATAGGTGGAGATTTTGAATCTGCTGCCTGTATCGCTGACATGTTTAAAGATGATGTGAAACCAAAGATCTCAATTCCTCTTTCTGGTATTGCTTCTTCCGAGGAAATGAAAAAGTGGTATTTCGTTAAAGGAAATGATTACCACACTGAAATGGACGCTGGATCCTCCACATCTCTCTCCAGCGACCCTTCAAATTCTTCTGAAGCTAAAGTAGTTAGCTCATCCTCATCCTCAAATAACATATTTTCCCATTTGCCTATTGTTGGCATGATGCCACACGAAGGCAAAATTCAATATTCTCTAAATGAAACATTTCATGGAGACATTTCAAGTGATGGGTACAAGTCCATCGCTCCTCAGCCCCTTACTTTGAATAAGTCTGAGACTTTTAAAAGAAGTAACGTTGCTGCTCCTTATGACTATAGCACGCCTCAGCGAGCTGATCATACTAAGCAGCAACCTCAGTCTATCCCATCAAATTCTTTTCCTTCTAAAATCTTAAGTGCTGATGTATCTCAGCATGAACGCCTCATTGAGAGACGTGTAAGGTTTGGAGATGTTAGGTTTCATAATGAGGGCTCATCTCAAGCCAAACTGGTTGTCCATCAGCGGGCCTCTCATTCTTCTCCACCTCGATCAATTCTGAGACACCCAACTCCTCTAAGAAGTAATGTGCCTCAGTCGGTCAACAGACCAACCACTCCTCAGCGAGGAAACATTCCTCTGCAACAAATGAGGAGTACAACTCCTCAGCGAGGAAACATTTCTCAGCAGCGACTAAGGAGTGGTACTCCTCAGCGAGGAAATGGTTCTCAGCACCAAGCAAGGAGTGTGACTCCACAAAAGGGACACTTGCCACATCAGCAAGTGAGATCCTCGACTCCCAATAAAAGACAGTTGTCTTCCCAGCAGTCACAATCGTCTATTCCTCTTATGGAATATCTCCCTCATAGGCAAGGGAGGTCTTCCACTCCTAATCGATCTTCTAGATCCACCACTCCCAATAGGGTTCTTCAATCCAGGACTTCCTTGTCTCAATCTGATCTAAAACGAGCTGGAGTGTGTTAAGAGGCTCACAAGTGGCCTCCTCTTCCACTCCTTGTCTAGATGACCCCACTGGCAAATCTCTCTTGGGTCCCCTTCCTCTATCAAAGAATTCTCGCAAGCAAAAATCAAAGCCTAAGTCCAAGGCAAAGACTAAGGCTTCAACCTCTTCTGACCCAAAAATTGTTGAACTTGCTCAACAGGTCAATGACTTGTCTTCTCAACTTAAAGAATTCCTTCTTAGCAATCAACAAAGCAACTCCTCTAACAGGAAATGCTATATTTGTGGCATGAGAGGACACATTGCTACAGATTGCTGTAACTCAAGAGATGCCCCTGAAGTTGTTGTGCAATCAAATGCTCACACTTCAGCCTGTGCCTCTCTAACCAACCCTGCCTCATCTTCCATGATTAGTGAGAGTCCTCCAAATGAATCTCTCTTCATTGACACTGGGTCTGTGGGGACTCATCAATCTAATCTTGCCAACTATATTGCCTCTCAACGCATTGAGATTCCTCATTCTCAGAATGTCATCTCCAATTCGTGGGGACGACCTGCAATGCTGGTTGAGTTCAGTGCTCCCAACGTTGTTAGCAACTCAGTGGTGCTTCAAGAAAATGAGAATAACATGATGCCCACTGATGAGAATGACAGAACTCATATGCTTCCTGACTTAGGAAACCACTTCACCCTTGAGGAAACTTTCTCCTTAGAGTCTTCCTCCACCACTGATGCACCCATCATTACTTCTACTGACATTCCTGTCAGTGAGTCTGAAAGTGGACCAAACTAAAACCTTCTGTCTTATCCTTGCAGGGTTCACTGGGAAAAGGTGTGTGGTATTTGGACAGTGGATGTTCAAAACACATGACTGGCTCAAAGACCTTGCTGGATAACTATGTAGAGGCAGCTGGCCCTACTGTAGTGTTTGGTGATAATTCTACCGGACAAACTGAAGGTTATGGTCTTCTCTCAAATGGGTTAATCAAATTCTCCAAAGTTGTCTATGTGAATGGATTAAAACACAATCTCATAAGCATAAGTCAACTTTGTGACGCTGACTACAAAGTCATTCTTGATAAACATCAAGGGACTGTTGTAAATATCAACAAGGAAGTCGTATTGGTCGCTCCAAGAAAACGAGATGTATATCTCGTTGACTTCACTCCTATCAAAACTGATAGTGAGACTTGTTTCTTTGCCAAGTCAGCTGCTGAACTAAATTGGTTATGGCACAAGCGTATGTCGCATGTGAATTTCAAAACCATAAACTCATTGGCCAAAAAGAACCTTGTTCGTGGCCTTCCTCCTCTCTCTTTCGAAAAAGATAGGCTCTGTGGTGCTTGTGAAAAAGGCAAATGCCATAGAGCTACTTTTAAAACTAAACAAGCCAACCTGTTAAGGGTTGTTTTCACCTTCTTCACTGGACCTTTTGGTCCAGTGAATGTCCAAAGTCTAAAGGGTAGCAGTACACTTTAGTGATTGTGGATGAATATTCACGATATACTTGGACAATTTTCCTAAATTCTAAGAGTGATGCTGCTGATGAAATCATCAAATTCATTAAGAAAATTGAAAATCTCAACAGCATAAGGGTCAAAGAACTCAGAAGTGATCATGCACTGAGTTTAGAAACCACACTCTTGAAACTTTTTGTGCTGATCAAGGGATCTCACAAAACTTCTCTTCCACTAGAACTCTTGAGCAAAATGGTGTTGCTGAAAGGAGAAATAGAACTCTTATAGAGGCAGCACGCACTATGCTCAGTGAGTCCTCTCTTCCCAGTAGGTTTTGGGCTGAAGCAGTCAACACTGCTTGTCACACCCAAAATAGATGTCTTATTGTCAAAAGACATGACAAAACTGCTTATGAAGTTTTAAGAGGAAAGAAACCTCAAATCAAATACTTTCATGTATTTGGATGTCCTGTCTTTATTCTTAATAATAAGGATCATTTAGGGAAATTTGATCCTAAAGCTGATGATGGTTACTTTGTTGGATACTCTTCTATTAGCAAAGCTTTTAGAGTATTCAATACTCGTCTTCAAAAAGTGGATGAATCAATTCATGTCACTTTTGATGAAAGCTCTTCTGCTCTTAGAGATATCCAGCCATCTTCTACTGAAGAGATCTTCAATGAGTTCATAACCCTCCTATGGAGGATGCTGACTCATATGTCGATGCTTCTTGCTCGCCTCCTCTTGATCAGCAACTCACTGAGGATAGTTTAGCAGACCCTGAGCTGGAGCAAGTTGCTGCTCATATCTATACGATTGAGCCAGTTGAGCCTATCTTAAGGTCAATTCATGTAGCATCAGCCAAACCTAGATCTCTGGCTGATGATGTGCAAGTTGATGACTCTGCTGATGAAGAGTTTCATGATGCTTCAGCTAACACTGAGGGTATGGAGTCTGCTGATGACTCCAACATCAATGATAACTCAACTCAGTCAAATACCTCAACTGATCATCCTGACACTGAACCCACTGTCACTATTGACCTTTCTTCATATAATCCTCTTCCTTCTGTTCACTTCTCCCCATCTTCTGCTGATACTCAACTAGGTTCTTCAAGTGTTCCTTCACTTAGGTGGACAGCCCGTCATCCTGCTCACCAAATTATTGGTGATCCTCAGCAGGGCATTGTGACTAGATCAGCGACTAGAAACACATGTCTATATGTTAGCTTCTTGTCAATGATCACTCCCAAAAATATTGGTGAGGCAATGGCTGATCCCTCTTGGGTTGCTGCCATGCAGGAAGAACTCACTCAATTTCAACGACAGCACGTCTGGTTTTTAGTTCCTTTACCACATGGTAAGGAACCTATTGGTACCAAATGGGTCTATAGAAATAAAATGGACGAAGACAGTGTTGTTGTACGCAACAAGGCTAGGCTGGTTGCACAAGGTTATCTTCAAGAAGAAGGAGTCGACTTTGATGAAACCTTTGCTCCAGTGGCCAGATTAGAAGCTATACGCTTATTTTTGGCACATGCTGCTTATCGAGACTTCAAGGTCTATCAAATGGATGTTAAGAGTGCCTTCCTAAATGGAAAACTCAATGAAGAAGTCTATGTCGAGCAGCCACCTGGTTTTGAAGATCCAGCCAAGCCACATCATGTCTTTCGTCTCTATAAGGCCTTATACGGTCTTAATTTACGACACTCTCTCAGAATTTCTTCTCTCTAACAACTTTCAGCGAGGATCCATTGATAGCACTCTTTTCATCTTTCGAAAAGGTGCTCATATACTATATGTCCAAATTTATGTTGATGATATTATCTTTGGATCCTCAAGCACTAAACTATGCAAAAAGTTTAGCTCTCTAATGTCATCTCATTTTGAAATGAGTATGATGGGGGAACTAACCTTCTTTATTGGTTTGCAAATACTTCAGCTCACTGATGGCATTTTTATCAACCAGGAAAAGTATATCCGAGACATGTTGGCTAAGTTTGATATGTTTGACATTTCTCCAAAGCCAACCCCCATGTCTCCTCCCAATAATCTCCATGCTGATCCTGATGGTAAGCATGTGAATCCCACTCACTATCGTGGGATGATTGGCTCGCTAATGTATCTTACAGCGAGTCGTCCTGATATTATGTTTGCTACTTGCTTATGTGCAAGATATCAAGCATCTCCTAGAGAGTCTCATCTTCTTGCTGTCAAACGCATCTTCAAATACCTGAAGGGCACTATGACCTTAGGTCTTTGGTATCCCAGGGAGTCAAATTTTGATCTAGTTGCTTACTCTGATTCTGACTATACTGGTTGCATGTTAGATCGTAAGAGTACCAGTGGAGGATGTCAACTGCTAGGGGGGAGATTAACTAGTTGGTCTAGTAAGAAACAACATACAGTGTCCATCTCCACTGCTGAAGCTGAATATGTGTCGGCAGCGAGTTGCTGTGCACAAGTCCTCTGGATGAAACACCAACTCGCTGACTATGACTTAGATTACACTAAGATTCCCATTATGTGTGACAACATAAGTGCGATTGCTATCACACATAATCCTGTTCAACATTTCAAAACCAAACACATAGACATTAGGTACCATTTCATACGTGACCAGGTCATGAAAGGGGATGTTGAAATTTATTTCATCCCCACTGATGATCAACTCGCTGACATCTTCACAAAACCCTTAGATGAGAAGAGATTTAAAGATCTTGTCAGCAGGTTGGGAATGTTGAATGGTGACTCAACTATTTAACTTACATGTCATGTGTAAGCTTAATCTGAGTCAGCAAGTTTAAGTTTGTCTTACTTGCGTAAAAACAAAATAAAGGCAATGGAAAGCCAAAAGTTTCCATCTAGTCCAATAGCAAACGGTTATTGGTAAAGACTTATAAAATCCGTTGATCCCTGTTGCTTTGGGAAAAAGCAAAAGAAAGGCAATGGAAAGCCAAAAGTTTCCATCTAGTCCAATAGCAAACGGTTATTGGTAAAGACTCCTAAAATCCGTTGATGGCTGACAATTTGCCAAAAATTGTATCTCAGCGACCATATGTGTGTCATATGCTTGCTGATATCTTATTTAAAATGTGTTCTTATCGATACGTTCGCTGAGACATGTTCTATTAAATAAAATAAAACATATTAAATAAAACATAGGACTCGATCTGAAACTCACTATTTCGGATGTAACTATGTTGGCAACGTGGCAGTCTTGTGAGCCACACATTATTCACATTTTCAAAAAGTTACCCACTTGTTTTACTCAAGTACGTCATCTGTCCACTTGAGACCATGACTACGCCTCTGTTGGTCTGTATCTGTCAGACGCATACGGCGCATACTCAAGTATTTTGAAAATATCTTTTTTCTTTTTTTCAAAACGTTACTCACAAAGGTTTTATAAATATAAATTTATATAGGGGTACAGTTGTTAAATGACTGTGGATGTTGAAAATGAGGAAAGAGAAAAACTCTCTTTTGTCCTTTCATTTCTGACCAATCACATTCCTTCACCACACCCTATATATATACAACTTCATACCCATACTTCCTTTTTCATGCTTTCTTTCAACTATTCATTCTCTTCAAAATCTCTCAAAAATTCTTCATCTTCTCAAAATCATCTCTGCTTTCTCCGTTCTCTGCATCTTCATATCTTTTCTCTAAACTTTAAAATGGCTTCATCTTCTCAAACTCCATCTGCTTCCGCCGCCACTCAAAAGTCTTATCTAAATTCTTCTTCCTTTTCTCCATCTGCTAATATTGTAAAATCTTCAAAGATCTCTTTCAATGCTTCTGAGATGGTTGTTAAACCTAATAACCATCTCGGCTCGTCTGAAGTACCGAAAGGTACAAAAGGATATAAGCCAATACTTGATTTCATTCATGCTTCCCCTGCCAGTCACTGTATAATGGCAGATCCGGAGAAGATTTATGTTCATCTTCTTCGTGAATTCTGGTGGACGTGTAACTATGACGAGTCCACCTAGTCTATAGTGGGTACTGTTCGAGAAGGAACAAGGTCCATCTCTATCACTCCAACGTCATTACGCCGTACTCTACGCTTCCCACAAAAAGATGAGGACAATGTGTTTGTAGAAGCTGCTGGAGATGATGAGTGGAAGGCATGGTTGCCTTCCATCGGGTACAATCACAACTTGAGGAACCCTCCGGCTATCCCTAGCAATCCTCTTAAACAAAATCTCCCAGGGATATGGAGGGTTCTATTCACCCATGTGATTCAGTGCATGGGTGGTAACTCTGGGTCATATAATCAGGTGTCTTCTACTTCGATGCCTATTATTCATGCCTTAGCGGAAGGAAGGTTTGTAGATTTTGCCTTGTTGATCTTCAACGATATGAAGAACAAGGTCTCGCTGAACAACAGATCTCACACAGTGCCCTTTGTGAGAATTTTCTCCCTCATCTTCAAAGAGGCGCTGGGTGACGAGTATGATCTACCAAATGCTGCCACAATACAAGTTGCACGGGTCGCCAGCAACATCTATAAGCAACCTGCTGAACACTTGGTTACTCGCCTCACTCCACACATAAAAGAGGTACTCTTCTCCCTAAACTCTTCGTTATACCCCAAAAGCAGCGACTGGGAGGTAGCACTTCTTTCTGATGAAGTGGCTGATACGGTCGCTGCGGACGCTGGAATGCCTTCTGAGGCTGGTTCGCTGATAAACCCCCCAGCGACCTCCAAAGCCTCTAAAAAGACCAAAAATATTCCTAAGGCAGCGTCCCCAACTAAAAATCTACAATCTTCACCCTCCGCTGTCGTCTCAAAACGAAAGCGGAGTGATTCAAAGGGCAAACCAAAGGTTAGGAAGTCCTCTACGCCCAAGGACGATAGTACCCAAGCCACCCCATCAGCAGCCTCCCAACAGGCTGTTGACGAGTTAAACAGGAGCAGCAAGCAGCCACCTTAAATTTCTGTAGGAGAGGTTGGTGAAGATATTGGGTCACCCCAACCCACTAGAGGTCTTAGTTCAAATCCACCCGAAATAAATATTCCCTCTTCTCTTCAAATACCCTCTGAGTCGTTGACAGCAGCCAGATCACAGGTGATGCTAGAGTCAACACCCTCTACGGCTGATGATACCTTGGTGGAACAACACATTGAGGTTGAGGCACCAGGTTCCCTTTCCCCAAACTCTATCAATGTCTCGGAAACTGTTTGTGCAGGGACCGAGACTAACATTTTTGCAGACTTTGATATGGAGGATGAATACGACAGCGAGTTTGATCCACAAGATTCTCATGCTTAAGTTACACTCGCTGCCGCTGAAGAGAGTGAAGAAGAAGTTGTTGTGGGTGAGGTTTTTGAAGGTGATATGGGCTTTATAATGATTGGGGAGCATCAAAGAAATGAAGAGATGCCCGAGATGCTTACTGACATGCCTCCTCCTCCTTCTTACTCCCCAAGGCCCACAGAAACTTTTGAACCTATGGGACACTTTGGAGAGTTTAAGACTGAGCTCAATAATGAAGAATTTCAAAGAAGGAAGGAGCTGTGCAAGAATCAACATATTAAACTAGGAGTGTATGTTGAAGTTGAAGAACTGGATGATGAAGTAATAATGGAAGTGCCTCCTATGCATCATCCAGATTTCTTTGGCACTCCTTGCTCCAAGTACCCAGTTTCTCTAAGAACACTAAGGATGCCAGAGCTTGACGATGAAAGAATATACACCGCAGTTGATTTGCTTGGACTTGACTATGTTGAAACATATCAATTGCAAGAGCTGCTGAGAAGAATTCAGGTGTGCTAAAGTCAAGGGAATAGGCATGGGTACTTGTATGCATGGTTGGTTGATCAGGTTGCCCAAGTACATTTAAAAGCGCATACAAATTTTCAATACTTGGTGCATAGCAGTGATAATCTCAATGATGGGCTGGCTGAGCAGAAAGATGTAATTATTAGAATGATTAAGGCCCAGCAGCAACACACTGCATCAAATGAGAGGCTCTTCAAGTAGAATCAAACCCTTCTAAATGCAAGTATGAATCGGGTTAGTGTCTTCAACTCCTCTATCTCTGCCTCGCTGAATAAACTTAAAGAACAAATTGCTAAGTCAGCGACGACCACTGAAAACATTGCCCTTCTCTCTTCTCTCCAACAACTCTCCCAATCAAATATTCTTTTTACTGCTCAACTCAATTACCTTCAAAACTCCATCAACTCCTTCTCTCGAAATCAAAGAAATTTTCTCTCCACTCTCACCAATGAAATAGCCTCTCTCAAATCTTCCTTAAATTTCTCTTCATCGGCTGCTGATAAACTCAGGATAGAGGAATCCATCAGCAGCCAACGCAAACTTGAAAGGGAGGTCTCTGACCTTAAACAGATGATGAAGGAAATGATGGGTCTCCTCAAGAATAGAGTGGAAGTAGCAAGTACTCCAGCTACTTCCAAGGGGGAGAAAACCGCAGTTAATGAGGAGACCCCAACTGCTGAAAGTGTCCCCCTTGCTGCCAAAGATAGTGTACAGGCAGCAAGTGTTAAGGGGGAGCACGCTGAAGAAGGAAGTGCAAAGTGTTGGATTAGGGATTCGCTGAGGGACTCAGCGAGTGGCTCATTCAGCGAGCTCATACATCTGCAAGCATAATCGATCTTTAAGAGTCTAAAGGATATGTTCAATGACTCATCGTCCAGTATTTGTTAGTCAAATATGAGCGGGAATTTGAAGATTAGAAGAATGGTCCCAAGGACACGTGTTGAAAGATCAAGATGAAGACATGTGACCTTGTACTACTTCGGTGCAGTGAAGTTTCTCTTTCATACCATTTTTGGAAACAAACAAGATGAAGGAAAGAGGCTTCTGCAGATCTGAATGATCCACCAATAGATAGTTGACAATCCTCATGTGTCAACATCTACTAGGATAGTCATGTGATTCTTTATCTGCCTATAAAAGGAATCACTTGACCAAGTCACCAAAGTGTTGGTGTGTTCCACAGTTTTACTTTACTTTCTCTAAGTAATTTGTTAAGTTTTTGTGTGTTCAAAAACTTAACAGAAATTTCCTGTTTACAGTTTATTGTTGTAAAACAACCACCCATGTTTTCATCGTTTAGTTTGATTTTCATATAACTAAACAAAGTTCTTTACAGCTCATCTTTATTCTTGTTATTTAGTAATTACATTACAAGTTAGTTAATTAAAACACAAGCAGTGCATTCGAGGACCAATACAAAGCCCGCTGAAGCTGCGATAGCGAGGCCAATAAATGTGTCAGCTTTTAAACCAACTAATGAGTTTCATGCTGCCCTTGTAAAGAAATATGCTGATAAGGGAAAAGCAGCGGCAGTAACTCAAGGCAAACCACCTAAGGTTCCCATCTCAGCAATTGCACAAAAAGACAAGCTCATGTCTGAAGCTCTCCCGAAGTCTTCTTCAAAAACATCTGCTGAACTCACTCCCACTAAGATAGTCATCCAAGAAGAGCTGAAGAAAAAGAGAATTCAAGAAGAACTATCTCAGAAACTGATAAGTGAGCTGATTGTCAATGAAGAACTTGAAGGTGCTGACGATGAAACCAAAAGGTTAGCCGAGCAGTCTGGTGGTTTGGAAGCTCTCAAGAGGAAAGAGCTTGAATTCTTTGCAAGTAAGGAGAAGAAGCTTGAAGAAGCACGCCAAGCCTATCTTACTTCAAGAGAGGTAAGGCAAAGAAAAGAAGAGATCATTTGGGTCAAGCCTACTCTTACTCAGCAAGGAATGAATCTTCAAGTTCAGAGGAAAGGTGTGCCCAGGGTGTTCACTCTTAAAAATTTCAAATCTGACACCCTTGGGCCCACTGAGTGGATCGAGATCTATAAGCTCATCAAAGACAACAAAACACCGGTCTTTGATCCACTCCTAAAGATGGCTGGTGATCAAATCAAGCAGACAAGGAGGATGGAAAAGAAGTACACAGTTGAAGACTCCTTGCTCAGTGCTGCCAGACATCCATACTCTCCTCCCTCTCAGCAACCCAGAAGCGGTGTCAAGAGGACAGCTTCTGGTCAGGTTACATCCTCACTCCCCACCATGCTTAGAACTTTGCCAAAATCTGATATTGGGGAGGAATCATCACTCAACCTTCGCATGCCTTCAAGACTGCTTTTCGTGGAAGGGTTGTACAGTGAAGATTTGGGAGGATTTTGCTTCACTAATGTTCATGGTCATGAGCTCTTTTTTAGGACCAGTGAACTCTCCGCTGCTCCCTCTGGATTTCTTGTAAAGTTAAGGAAATACTGCTCAAGGACTTCAAACAATCCAAGATTCATTCAGCTGATTGATGAAGAGCTAATGAAGTCCGAGAGACAAAAAGACAAGGCGTTCATAGAAGCAAAACAAGAATCTGTGTGGGAGTAGTTTTATACTTGTAACTTGTTTACTTTGCTGTACTTGTAACTTGTTTCTCATATATAAAATCAGCATTGTATCAAAAATCCCTTGTCAAATGTTTGTTAGTGCAAGCCCTCTATTCAGCTAAGTCTCCTCAGCGAATAGGGGGAGATTGTTGGATCAGGGATTCGCTGAGGGACTCAGCGAGTGGCTCATTCAGCGAGCTCATACATCTGCAAGCATAATCTATCTTCAAAGTCTAAAGGATATGTTCAATGACTCACTGTCCAGTATTTGTTAGTCAAATATGAGCGGGAATTTGAAGATTAGAAGAATGGTCCCAAGGACACGTGTTGAAAGATCAAGATGAAGACATGTGACCTTGTACTACTTCGGTGCAGTGAAGTTTCTCTTTCATACCGTTTTTGGAAACAAACAAGATGAAGGAAAGAGGCTTCTGCAGATCTGAATGATCCACCAATAGATAGTTGACAACCTTCAAGTGTCAACATCTACTAGGGTAGTCATGTGATTCTTTATCTGCCTATAAAAGGAATCACTTGACCTAGCCACATAACTGTTGGTGTGTTCCACAGTTTACCTTATTTTCTCTAAGTAATTTGTTAAGTTTTTGTGTGTTCAAAAACTTAACATATTTTTCTGTTTATTGTTTATTGTTGTTGTTATCAAACAACCATCCATGTTTTCATCGTTTAGTTGAAATACATATAACTAAACAAAGTTCTTTATATCTCATCTCTGTTATTGTTATTTTGTATTTACATTATAAGTTAGTTAATTAAAACAAAAGCAGTGCATTTGAGGACCATCACTGTTGACTCGAACGTGTTAAATGATTTATTATTTTAGTTAATTTAAATAGTTTATTTATTTATTGTGAACTATAAACGTGTGATGGTCCACGATTGCACAACTTATGTTTAAATTTAGAATACAAGAAAGAAATTAAGCAAGCAAGTAATTAACAAGAGCAATGTAAAGTTCAATTGCAATACATCAATGCAAGGATAATCATATGTATCATTGATTAAACGATGAATACATGGTTGATCTTACACTTGACTTACAAGAATACAAAAGAACAAAGATAATTGCTAAGTCTAGACAGATAAGAAAACTTAAGCAATTACAAGTGATACACACTTTTTAGACGGCAGAAGCACTTAGCACAATGTGGTTGTGTTGCTTTATATAGGGAAAGATATGAGGCAACACAGCCTACTTTGATCGTGACTTGATGGTGGTTGTCGACTTCCAGTTGGCTCATGGTACTTGAATCATGTGCCTATTGTCTTCTATACCAAATCGGGTAAGAGAGAGAGAACCCTTGCTTTGGTCCCAGCATGTACATTTACCATTTATGGCAAATTACTGTTAGTTAACCACCATGTGACCTTTTTGTCTTTATGTAATTTGAATATTTCCCGCCAAGACAAACTTAGGTCTGCAAGCATCTTGCTGAAAACGTCTCTTTAGTTGCTGATTAACTGTTAGAGACTTGCTGACGATATGTGTCAGCCAGCAAGTCTTTATCAGCGAATCCCAGACTTAACAACGTGTATTTATGCTAGTCGAAGCTACGTGAACGTATTGATCGGTTTAAAACGTTACTTATAAATGATCTAGAAACGTAATCGGGTGATCCATGGGTCGACCGATGACCCATGAACCACCCAATGACCCAACCTTATCCTTCCACCCAACCAATGTCTTCCATGCTTCATCCATTCATTCATTATCTCCATCCCCCTCCCTCTCCCCCACTAAATGCATTCAAACTCTCTGTCTCACTAAATTCTTGCTTCATTCAATGTGTTTCAAGCTAATTTAATACTTGATTTACCATCTTCATCATCATTAGAACATCATATCAAAAATTTAAAGGTCATGTACAAGTAAATTTCCTCAAACGGGTCAAATTCGGATTTAAGGCCTCTGTGGAAGATTTTGGTAAGTAACCATGTTCTAACATCATCATTTCATGTTATTCAACTGATTTTTACAAGTCAAACACCAAAATTTAGTCGAAATCGGATTTAAGGCCAAATTAGGGTTTATTATGATTTAAATGGGTCAAAAATCAGAATTTTCGCTCATTTGATGTTATGAGTCGATCTTTGGGGTGGGTGATATTCCAAAATAATGTCTTAAACTAACATAAGCAAATTCGCGGTCAATTTTCGAGCTAAAACTTGTGTGAACCGAAATTAGGGTTCATGAACAATGAAAATCTAGTCAAAAATGAAAATTTATCAAAAATTAATGATTCTGATCGATTTGCTTTGGAGGATTGTGTTATTTACATTCTCCTCAACTAACAACACCCAAAACAAGTTTCAATTAACATCAAATCGAACCTAGCAGCACGAATTAGAGTTTCAAGCCTTGAGGTCAAGTTGACTTCGAAAGTCAACTGTGTTCTTCATCTTTTTGCCAGATTTTCTGCCCAGCTCAAAACCACCGTCTCATACGGCCTATAAGGCGTCTGGGACGCTGCCTGAATGTCCTCACCGTCTGACACGGCCATCTGACCGTCCAAGACGGTGCCTTGGTTTTCCTTGTGAGCCTTTACGCTAGCTAGACGCCATGTTTTCCTGTTTTACGCCTAGCTGCATGCTGTTTCTTATTTTTCTAGACCACCGTCTGGGATGATGGTCCTGACCGTCTGGCACGCTGGTTCAGAGTTGGCCCACCGTCTGGGACGCCACCCCTGGCCGTCTCTTACGGTGGCTCATATTTATCACTTTCCTGAATTCTTCTTTTTTTTGCTACTTCTACCTTTCTTTCTCCTTGCTTGGTTCCTGGTTCATGTGGAAACTTTCTTTTTACTCTGCTGGACGTCGTGAATTATTGGGGAGACGTGGGGAAGAAACTGAATTTTTTTGTTGGCTAAGAAATATATATATATATATGTATATGTATATTTGTATTTAAATTAGCAGTTATATTAATACACATGCTATAAAATGTAATGGTAGGTCGTGAACATTGAAGACTTTGGGATATACGTAGCTCGTTGAATATTTATAAACTCAATTGTAATTTGACGTGCAAGGAAAAGGTGAGTTTCGTAGCCCCTACGTTTACTTTATTTGGGGTGAAAAGTGTACTCGTTGTTAAAGGCTTGTCGGTTGATATGATTAATGATGATATTAAACGAGATGATAACTACTTGATTGATTGCTTGTGATATTGAAACGTTTATTACATTTATAGACTCACGTTATGGATATCTCTATATCCACGTTATGGATTGTTTAATCCACGTTATGGGTATCTTTATACTCACGTTATGGGTCGTTAAACTCACGTTATGGATATCTCTATATCCACGTTATGGATTGTTTAATCCACGTTATGGGTATCTTTATACTCACGTTATGGGTCGTTAGACTCATGTTATGGATATCTCTATATCCACGTTATGGGTAACTTTATACTCACGCTATGGGTCGTTAGACTCACATTATGGATATCTTTATATCCACGTTATGGGTTGTTGAGCCCACGTTATAAAACGTTGTTAATCCTCGTGCATCATTAACGGTTGTTATCCAGACACACTTGATTTTCATTACCTAAACCTACGAACTCACCAACTTTATGTTGACCCGTTTTAGTACACTTTTCAGGTGAACAGGTGAATCAAAGACGTATTGGATGATTACTTGCTTTATTGAGCTAGGATTGGACTTGAACTTGGACTTCATGGATCCGTGATTCATAGTTCCCGATTATGGGTTATGCTTAGGATCATTTACCATCTTTTGAACCATTATTTTGTAAACGTTTAATGGGCGTGCTCCTTATGCATTTTTGTATGATCCGGTAATTGTATTTGAATGATCTGTATGGATTGTCCAATCCTTTAATGCATCTAGACTTGTCTCTACTTAATTTCCATGTCATGCGGTGCTTAGTAAGTAACCCTCATGATTCCGCCTTGTTGAGGTGTTACAGACATAGTTAACGATATTTATATATTAAAATATTATAATATATCATTATTATTTTATTTGTTTTATTGTTTCGGTAAAGGTCGTTATCCCTTTTTAACTATTTGTTTTATTATTACGCATGGCTTATTACATTCCTATTTTACACTATTAAAAATAAAATATTATCCCTAGATGAATAATATGCTAAATATTTCAATTAGAATATGACAATGTTATATGTTTTTTCTATAAAAATTATATTTCTACATTTTTTATTTTTCCTAGTTATCACAATTTAATAATTAAAAAGAAGATTCAACTAAAAATAATACAATTACTTTTAAAATCTTAATATATATATATATTTACATCAAATTATATTTATTTTTAATTAATTACTTATATATTTATAAAACCGAACATACTATTCTAGATATGTATTAACTGTTAATCTGATGAATATACATTAGCAATTATTATATTGGATATATATTACCTGTTATTTTTTATTTATTATATTGAAATTATTATTGGTTAAATAGTGTAAATTTGTGATGAAAAATTAAAAAGTGAAAATTATTTTATTAGATATATATTGACTATATTATTATATTAAATTTATAGTTGGTAAAAAAGTATAACTTTTGTGATAGAAAATAAAAAAGTAAAAATTAAAATCAAAATAAAAAACAGAAGTCAACTTTAAAAAATAAAAAAGTGTGATTGGTTGATTAATTATTAGATCAACTATGTTGTAGTATAATAATAATAATAATAATAATAATAATAATAATAATAATAAACTATAGATAGATGTGTCATGCAAAAAAGAATAATTATCTATCAATACATGAATATTATTTAAGTAAATTATTGTATTATTGTAAAAATCAAACACTTACAACATAACGGTAATAACCAATTTGAGATTGTCAAACTGAAGTTTCAACTAATCTTCAAGCTGCTAATAAATGAAGTGCCTTTAATTAATTTCTTTAGATCTAAATCATGTCATTAATGTTCGGAAAAAAATCATATGTCATTGTGAAATATGTGCAGGGGGAAAGGTTTTCCTTGTATCTCAATTAGCTCCTCTAATAAATTGGTAGCATGCCCTGAGTTCTTATCAGTTAATGTCACGTACAACAGTTAACCTTCAAATACAAATTGCATGAAGAGGAAGATGATTGGTAGCATGCCCTGAGTTCTAATAAATTGGTAGCGCGGAGAAGAGGTGAATGGCTAATAACCACACTTTATCAATTCACTAGCTACCAAAAGAAACATGATTTTAGGATTCAAGTCATAGGTCAATTGCGTCCTGATCATGTTCATAGTGAAGGTGTTCAATGTGAAATTTGTGCACTGTTTCTTGTAGGCATTGAATTCGTGCCTGTGGAGCATGTAAGTTCATTGGAAACCTGTCTTTAATTGTCAACTTACATCCATCAACCTCATCGACTGATGGTTATTAAACTCCAATTTTCATATGTAATTTGATACAGGCTGAGAAAGATGGAAATTTGGAGAAAGGTGTGATCAAGGTTGATATGCAACCAAATCTGGACACTGACTGGGAAGGGATATTGCCAAGTGAGTATGCTGAAATAATCAAATTGTCAAAAGATGAAAATATGCAGAGCAAAACTCACAAGGAATCCTATTATCATCTTCGTTGCGGGTTTTTAATCTATACAGACGTTGAAAAAGTATGTACTTCCTATCCGATTCAAGTATCTTTTTCTTAAACAAAAAACTAGCTACTGTTAGAATATATGAACATAAACACATAACAAATCACGAGTACGCAGCGGAAAAGAAAACGTTTATGCAATCATATTAATTAACAAAGTAATGAATAGAATATGTGTACCTTTGTGCAAAGCTTCCAATAAAGTTGATAATAATAATTATTATTATTATAGGGTCTAAACTAAAACCCCTTTACGATCGAACACTTGACACCCTTATATCGTATGCTAGTATCCGATCACGTACTCACAAACCCGTTGTGTTTTCCCCCTTGATGTCGAACCCCAAAACCCAAAACCCTTTGGGTTTTTGCCCACGGTCGAACGAGAGAGAGAAAGAGAAGAGAGGAGAGTGTTTAGGGTTTTCAAAACTAATTGTCTTGAATGAATGAATAAAACCCTTAACCCTTGATCTCTATTTAAAGGGATTAATTAGAAGGGTTTTCTAACTTGGTGAACAAGTTAGAATGGGATTAGGAAACTTCCTAAGGAATTTCGACCCCCCCTTGTACAATTAGGAAACTTCTAATTTACAATTTAATCCTTCCTCTTTAATTAATTAAAAACTATTAAACTTTTAACATAGTTTAATTAATAATTCAAGTGATCGTTTAATTAATATTTAACTATAATATACTAATTAAATGTACAAAGTTAACGTGTCATTTTGTGTAACCCCGTAGGCTTAAATAAATACCGGACATGCGTTTATTATAACGTGATCATATTCCAACAGCTCCCACTTGAGCATGTTATTATAAAGGCAATAACATTGGTTAGCGTCTAGCAACACGCCAATGCTCTCAGAAATATTTAAGTATAGTTTGTTAAAGTATCATTTGAAATGATTTAGTCTTTAATATATCCCATTGTTTCAGATACACTTGTTAGTTATGGATATGTGTCACACCATTAATCCGGGGGCGTGACGTTCATGAGATCACAACACAAGATATAGCGAACGACCATAAAACGCGTCGTTTTTTAAATACATTTAGAAATAACATTGTTTGACAAAGTTGATAATACAATATTTGAAACGAAATTCATTATTTGAAAACATCAGATTATTATTAAACAATATAATAAAGATAGAGACTTTAGTAAATTGATAAGTCAATTCCTAAGGTCTGAGATATGGGGCAGCTTCCCATAATGCATGCAAATAGAAAGCTTTCCAAGTCATAGCAAATCGTCTAATTACCTGGAATACATGCTAAAGAGTGTCAACATAAAGTTGGTGAGTTTCATAGGTTTTTATATAAAAGTAAGTATTATGAACCACAAGAATTTACGTAGCCATTGTCTAATTACAATGCTAAAGAAAAGTACGTATACATTGAACTAAGCTCACGAAACAAAACTCGACAGTGGTGTGCCTCAAGTAAGACTTGTTCAGAGTACTCAAGTTTTCCAAATATATAACATCCGTTCGACCCTGCAGGTCAAGTTGGAGCTACCAACCCGGATGGGGAGTGTCAATCCCAAATAGTACTATTCAATATATCTACGTTTAAGTCCATAACTAATCGTTTCATGATGGTGAGGCCTTAGTGAACAATGCAACTTAGTGCAATCTATGTATACGGTTTTTAAAGTATTTGCGTTCATCGTAAAAGTAAAGAGCATGCATTTCACCCCAAAAATAAATAAGTAAAATGGGGCTATGAAAACTCACCGTGGGGAGTAGTGTATGTGATAAAATGCAAAAGATATCCGATGCGTGACGTTAACCTAATGCACAAACAAATACGTACTATGTCTTAATAATGTGTATTAGTAGAAATTATTAGTTTGAAAAGTTTTATCACCCAAATAAAAAGTTGATATATATATATATATATATATTTTATCAAAATAAATTATAATGTTGATAAAAGAGAATTTTATATTAAAAATTGTTAAGTAGGATTATTATTATAATTGACTCCTCATTCAAAATATTAACAATTTACGAGAATTAAAAATACTGCACTTTGCATTTTGATGTTCGAAAAACTCGACGACTTATCTACGTGATTTCAATTCTTTGTTATATGATGTATCTTTGTGTCAAGGAATTTGTATAATTTATGTACCCAACAAGTTGTAAAAATATTTATAGTAATAATTTGTATAAGATTTAAACAATACAATGAATATATTGTTTATCATTTTGTAAATCTTTTATATGCATATATGAGTATTTATATCCACGAGACCATACATGGGTATCGATATTTTGACATCACGGAATAGGTATATCATGTATAAAATACATTCGTGTACTCAGGCCCTGACGGTTGCTTATCGACCCCTATTAGTTAGGGATTTTAGATAGCAGGTGTTGGGTTATCCCTTGTACAAATGAATTGCGTTTTCCATATGCATATCCCAACCCGTCAACGTTTATATTTTTCCAAAACTAGTTTCTACATCAATCTTTCTTAAAAAAAAATGTAAGTCAAGTTTTCTTTTTAAAAGTGGTTCTCAAAATATACAGATTAGGATATGGACTACTTTCTCCATCCATCCCTTTTTCAATTTAGTTGATTTTATATAAAACAACTTAATAAAATATGTCTACTCCTACCTATTGAAGACAAAAAGAATGTCTTTTTCAAATCCTGACTAAAAGACTTACTAAAAAAATATTTTTGCCTCTCTTACGTAATGGCTGCAACAAGCCATGATGATGTCTCATAAAAATAAATTGATTAAGTTAGTACTTTTCCTTTCAACAATATATGTATATATATTCAGACTTTCAAAGTAACATATTGATAAAAGCTTTTCTACTATATACCACTGATATATAATTACGAGAGACGACAACATGAAGTTTTTATAACTTTCATCTCCAACTACATATACTAATAATAAGGATTCTTTTTGTTGAAATCAATTTTTGGGTGATGAAACCAAATAATAAGATAAATGAAAATACGTGAAAGCAAAATCTATGAACACAAAGTGCTCTATCCTTACCAATTTTAAGTGTTTAATACCAGGGTTAAACACTCAATGACTCCAAGTATATTGATCAAAAGATGATAGAAATTTTGGTGGGTTTTGATGTAAACAAAATATGATCAATAAGAGGTGGTGTTTGTGGGACTGTGGTGGTTTAGTGGTGCTTTGCTGCTGGCGACGGGAGGTATGGACACTAACAGTCCGACGGTGATTGTGGCCTGAATTTTGATCAGCGAGAGGAAGGGAGAAGATAAGGTGAATGTTTTTTTGTTTTACTTAGTGGTGAAGGATGAAGGTTAAAAAAAATGTAGGGGACCATGTGTACTATATATATATATATATATATATATATTACTCTTACAACATCAGTAACTCAATTTGAGTTTTCAAACTGTTACGTGGCTTAGTATGGGCAGAAAGAATGGGCTGAAGTTTATAGAGTTATAGGGTATTAGACTAGTAGAGTGGTTATTGTTATCCCTTTGTATTAGTATATATCTGTATAATTCATTTATTCCTTTTTGTACCTTTGTAATAACATTGTTATATTTATAAAAGTTTGTACGCATAAATCACTACTTCTAAAAATAAGTTCGTTATTATCGTTTAGTAATGTTTCTGACATATGTGAACGGCAACGGTGTTTGTGACTTATTGACATATAATGTGTTCAAGTAGTATATGGACTGAATAGGTTCATACGAAAAATGGATGTACACATAATATATATTTATTTAAATGGATGCATCTAATAATTTATTTTCTAATTATAATGGACCTGAAATTTGGCAGTTGTCACAATATGGATCAATGTCATTCCATAATTTAACGATTTTGTTTCTCATTTAGCAATTAACTTAAGATTACCAAATTCCGTCAAGACAACTTCTTGAGTTTATTTGGGTACGGCCGTACAAACATCTTAATTAATCAATGAGGGCGTCAAATGGTATCATTCTTCAGTTGCAAATTGAGTTTAGGCCCGCAAAAGTTTTATTTGCATCTTCACCTTAGTGATTTATTACTTGTAAGACAAAATGTAATATGCATTTTTATTGATAGTATATTTTGGTTTCGTGGAATGCCCAATTGTTTATTACCTTGTTAGTGGTAAACCCAAAAGAAAATTCTTAATTAAGTTACGAGTATATTGTTAGAGGTTGACCCAACATTATGCTAGAACTAGGCTAAAAAGATGGAGCAAAGTGTCTTTTATGAATAGTACGTTATGTCTTTTATGCATAGTATATATGTTACTGATCAGTTATTTGAGTTAATTGCAATCAAGAATCGTCTTAATTTTGTGGTTTATCCACTTTCTTGGTTTATATCCCTCTGAATTTTTAGTGAAATTAGTTCAAACCTCATACTTTTGTTACACATTACATCCTTTATGCTGGATATGTCTATTGTTTCCCGTTTTACCCTATTACGTGCCTTTCACATGAGCGTATTTGTCGGAGAGAAGGAATTTTAGAATTCCATAATAAGTTAATTAACAAACTTGTCGTATTGGAAATTTTTGGATACTTACGACTGAGAAATGAAAGTTATTTATAGAGCCTTAAAGCTATATGAAGCTATAATATTTTACATTATTTTGACTATATGATTATCACGGACAAAGAAACAATCAATACAAATCTAAGATGATATGAATTTACAATTAATTAAATATTTATTCAAATGAAAGGCATCTTCATCTTTTGATATCGTCATTGCTTACGTCTTTTTTCTAAAGCACATATTACAATTATATATATATATATACTATCATGGTACTAGCGCGTTGCAGCGGATACCATTAACAAATTGCAAATGAAAGAAGAGAGAGAGAGATATTGAAAGAGAGTTTTGTGTGTTTGAATGATTAATGAAAAGTAAAGCGTTTTTTTTATAGAGGGCAGTTTGGACATTCCTCCCATATATATAACTTTAAACATGGGGTTATTTTTTTTAGGAAATATATTAGCTACTTCTAGACTAGCTACACCTAATATCATCTCTTTCACTCAAATAAATTAGGAATTGACTATTTTCAAATATCACGGTGAATATATCTCAAAGACATGAAGGCAATTCTACCTTATTATTGTTTATTCCTACCAACAAAATAAATTACGTAATTTTAACTACAAAAGTTCACACTAAAAAGTGTGAACTTTTATTTATACACACTTTTTAGTGTGGAGAAATTTCCATACACTTTTAATTCAATATATTTCTACACACTAAAAAGCGTAACAAAATTTTTAATTTTTTTACACTCACTTAAAAGTGTGAACAAATTCAATATTGTTTGTGGTGTATGTTAAAGTCTGAGATTCGCTGAAGAAGACTTGCTGGCTGACACACGTTGTCAGCAAGTCTCTAACAAGTCATCAGCAGATGAAGAGACGTCTTCAGCGGGATGCATGCTGACCTAAGTTTGTCATGGCGGGAAATATTCAAACTACATGAAGACAAAAAGGTCACGTGGTGGGTAACCAACTGTAATTTGCCTTTAATGGCAAATGTACATGTTGGGACCTAAGCAAGGGTTCTCTCTCTCTCTTACCCGATTTGGTATAGAAGACAATAGGCACATGATTCAAGTACCATGAGCCAATTGAAAGTCGACAACCACCATCAAGTCACAATCAAAGCAGGCTGTGTTGCCCCAAGTCTTCCCCTATATAAAGCAACACAGCCACATTGTTTGAAGGGCGTCTGGCCATCTTAAAAGTGTGTCACTTGAAATTGTCTAAGTTTTTCTTGTCTATTTAGACTTAGCAATTATCTATGTTCTTTTGTATTTTTGTAAGTCAAGTGTAAGATCAACCATGTATTCATCGTTTAATAAATGATACATATGATTATCCTTGCATTGATGCATTGCAATTGAACTTTACATTGTTCTTGTTACTTACTTTCTTGTATACTTAATTAAAACATAAGTTGTGCATTCGTAGACCCTCAGTGTAACTAGATGAGTAGATCATTGCATATAAATATTCAATGTTAAAAGAACAGTATCCACCAAATCAACCTCCAAATTATATATGAGTCTTCCATATATATTTAATCTATGAAATGGGCTTAGTTTTAGGGAATTGGCGCAGCGAGTTGGCTGATCGATGACAGGAGCAGCTATCCCCCCCCCCCCCCCCCCTTTTTTTTTATTACTGTGTGTAATATAGATATAGATGACCCAACAAATGATCAAAAGAATCACATGACGTTAGTTTAAATATTAAGGTCTAGTAACAACAGACAGGCATGGTAAGCACTCCAAAATCCTGAATTGTTTAAGCTTATTATACGAGTAACAAGCTGGAATAATATTCCAGACGCATACATAGTTGACTTTGGGCATCTTCGTCGATCCACACAGATGCATTCATCGTTGACTTTGGGCATCTTGCCCATATTCCTTGTCTACTTATCTATAAAACAATGCCTGTCAACGACTCTAGCTAGTCCTTTATCTAGTTACTTTGTCTTCATTCATATTCACCACTTCTTACTCACGTCTCTTTCTTTAATTACCTCCTCATCAAATCCTCAATCCCTTTCATTTTGACCTCATCACATCAAACATATCACCCGGTCCCATTTATTCATCTCCAAATCAAAATCACACACACGTACAATAATGGATGTTGATCTCATCTGATAGATATGCCACCTGAGTTGGATCTAGCTAGCTAGACACAAACGAGATCCACTCAAAGTTGGCTGAGAGAGACTCATCAACACTTTTGTATGTGTCGGAACCAAGATTGCAAGTGGCCCATAAAGCCATAATACAAACTTTTTAACACTAGCTTCATATTCGTGCTATTCTTACAATTTTTTTTTTTGAACATTACTATTCTTACAATTCGTAGGCAGGTTTTAAGGATTTTTTGCTACTTTAGTGTTTTATAAAAGGTTTAACACTTTTGTTAGATTTCATTTCCATTTAGTTGCACAAATAAGTTTTATAAAAGTTTAGATTAGTCTTGACCCTTATCCTAAATTCTTCTGATGCACAAATAAAAACACCAAACTTATTTCAAAAAAAATTTACACTACATCCTTACCCCTAAGGTAGTTCTGCCTGTATATTGCCGTTCAAAAAAACAAAAAAAAGTTTTGCCTGTGTATTATCATTGCCTTAGCCTATCCATCTACATACAATCACTTCTGTTTTTTTTTTTCTTCCCTGATATTTTGTACCAAATGTCTTTCATGAATGATTTTAATCACCTTAAAATGAAACTGAAAGATATAAAATCGGCCACAAATGACTTCAGTGACAATCCAATTGGCGCTGGCGGATTTGGAAAGGTTTTTAAAGGAGAACTATCATTCCCGGATGGAGAGAAGAAAATGGTTGCTTTCAAGCGATTAGATCGTAAACTTGGGCAGGGGGACGTTGAGTTTTGGAAAGAAATAATGATGCTTTCACAATACAAACATGAAAATCTTATTTCTCTCTTAGGCTATTGCAATGATGACGGTGAAAGAATTCTCATATATGAGTATGCATCCGGTGGAAGCCTGGATTGTTATCTAAATAAAACTAGTCTCACATGGACCCAACTTCTCAAGATATGTCATGGGGCTGCGTGTGGACTAAACCATCTTCATGATCCTGTTGTTGGGACGCAACAAAGAGTTCTTCATCGAGATGTGAAGAGCTCGAACATCTTACTCGATCAAAATTTTACTGCTAAAATTTCTGATTTTGGCTTATCAAAATTTGGCCCAGCTAACCAACAGTATACATATCTTGTTTCTAATGTTGTCGGTACACATGGATATTGTGATCCCATGTATATGGAGACGGGCTCCTTGTCAAAAGAGTCTGATGTATACTCTTTTGGAGTGGTGTTATTCGAAGTAATGTGTGGGAGATCATGCTTTGAATTACGTAATGGTGAGCAAAATATTTTGGTGCATAAGTGGAAACAATGTTATCAAGAGAATGGAATATATGATATCATCTCTAATCATACAAAGGAACAAATGGATAGGGATTCTCTTAAAACGTTTGCAAGCATTGCATATCGGTGTTTGCATAGAGATCGGAAAGAAAGACCAACGATGGGGGAGGTAGTCAAAGAACTTGTGATGGCACTTGATATGCAACTGCAAGTAAGTGTTTACTATAATAAAAAAAAAATTGCTTTTCGTTTGTGAAGCATTTTGAAAAACTTTAAATTTGACATCATCGATGTAATATATTTATACTATGTATTTAGGAAATATCTGGAGATGTTGATGAGATAAATGAATATACAGAATTAGTCAGCATTGCAAAACAGGCCACAATGCCACAACATACAGGCAACATAAGTTGGGAGCACATGTACAAACCCTCCCCCATAACCAGCAGATCTCGAACTCAACTTGCATTGATTCTCTCCCAAGGGATTCATGTTTTGCAGGGAGAGCATGTAAATCCTTTCTACCTGTTCTGCACCTATTTTGTATTTAGTTTCAGTTCTGTATACAATATATATTTTTCGAAAAATGGCCGGACTGTTTGGCCCTTTTTCAACATTTGTATTGTCGAAATTCTGTTTGAAGATTTATTTATGTATATACTGAATCAAATGTCTGTCTATGTATTGCACAGAGGCTTGTAAGAAACAAGAATGGGAAATATTGTGAATTGACAAGTGGATGGAGCTCAGTGCATCCCGACATACGATTGCCTCAGGAATTCTTTAAAACTGGACTATTTTATAGGTCAGTTTCATTTTTCTCTATCCATCTTTCATGTTTCTCTCTTATGTTCCACACTTGAAGTTGTTTGTAAGTTGCTTTGGCACCTCATTATGTTGTTAATAAATCATTTTAAGAATAAAAGTTGTTTCTATTTATCTAAACCTAACATATATAGACATGTATGAGTATTCAGATATCATAATTATATAGTTTGCTTACATAGTTTATAAATCTGATCAAAAGGTGACAAACTCCTAAAATGAATCGAAAAAATGATATCTCTTTAGTGTTGTATATGGATGAATGACCAGTGACTATGATATGTGCAGTGGTAAAGGTTTTCCTTGTATCTCGATTACCTCCTCTAACAAATTAGAAGCATGCCCTCAGTTCTTATCGGTAGATGTCACATATAGCATCAACCTTGTCTACAAATATCACTATGATGATAAAGGGGAACATGTACCCCTAAGATACAAATTGGATGAAGAGACAGAATATTGGACATCATGTGTAGCACAAAGGAGAGGTGAATGGCTTGTAACCGAACTATACCAATTTACCAGCGACCAAAAGGGACATGAGTTTAGGATTGAAGTCGTGGGTCGGGTGCATCCCAATGATTTTCATGTTGTTCGTAATGATAACGATTATGGAAAGCGTGATTTGTTTCTTGTAGGCGTTGAATTCTTGCCTGTGGAGCATGTAAGTTGGAAATATGTGTTTGCTCACTAACATCTTCTTTTTTTTGGGTAAACTGGAATCAGCAATTCAACATAAAGTTTGATCATATCAAATTCGGATTTTGGCTTTCATTATAGGAGAAAGAAGAAAACTTGGAGGATGATCAAAATAAGGTGGATATGCAACAAATTGAAGATTTGGACACGGATTGGGAAAGAAAACTGCCAAGTGATTATGCTGAAGTAATCAAACTGTCAAAAGATAATATGCAGGGGAAAACATACAAGGAACTCTATGATCTTCTTCGTAACGGGTTTCTCATCAACGCGAACGCGGAAAAGGTACTTCCTATATCCTAGTAACACTCTACTTAAACAAAATCGCATATTACCTTTACTAATTGTCAACAAGTTAATTACATTCATTAATTAATAGTAGTTAAATGGGCATGATATGTGCATATGCCCTCATTAATTGCATTTTTGCATAACCTTTTTGGTTGTACTTCTCACCTTGTGAAGTTTTAGAGACCTAACTAGTTAATGTTTACTTTCTAGCAGTTTTGGTTTGAGTTTGACAGGTTTCCACAACATCTATTTAGATATACTTACTTGAGAAGATGTTGTCCCTCGTAAAGTGATGTAATATACGCAGGGGTGGGCCAAGTGGGTGACCGCTCGTGTAGGAGTCGGCATCAAGTTACGGGTCTTCATTTTTCTATACTTGGCTCAGTTTTGACCAAGTTTAAGATAACAAAATCCATCAAACTCATAGTATGTATTTTATACTAGACTGAACACGTAATTAAATAGAAATGGCCGACATTGTAGCAGAGGGTTTTGCCGTTGAAGATGACCTCCTTTTTCTTTTGGTTTTTTCATCGTTTTTTCGTTAATGCCCTCTTAGTTATTCAGAGCTACATGCTAATTATATGCTATAGTATTTCCAGTATAACTTATTTACATATATAATAATTTGTTTTTCTTCTACAAACTAATATTTTGCTTTTCTAAACTAGTACTCTACTATAATAGTGAAATTGATTATTGCGAGTATCTTATCACATTGATTATTAAAAGCTATATACACAATATCACATGCATTCATTTATCATCATATTTTGCTTTGGATCGAGCTGTAACAGATTCAAATAACTAGACATTTTTAAAAATGAACATTGCAGTGGTTCTCTGTTTCCAAAAGTATGAAGAAACGTCATATGCTTCCGGCAGTAGTGGTTTTGCAAAAAGGATCAACTTCAAATATTTTTTTCTCGATGCAACAATTCACATGGAAATCTTTGCCGGAATCAAGGTTACTCTCTTTCTCATCATTTTGATTAGTTACTAACATGTAGTATCATTTTTGTTATTGTTAAAAACACATCAGTACTTGGTATATATCTATGATATAGTATGATTGCCGGAATCATGGTTGAAAACACAAATTAAGTATGCTTTCCCTGTTATTTTGCAGGTTTGAATTGGTGGCTGAGTGTTGTAAGATAAAAGAGTTTACCATTGTTTGTAAATTGGAATCCCAGTTATTGTCACAGGAAACAACCTATGCCAGTTATCTTGTGTACAAACTACCTACAAATCACTCCTTGGTTAGTGGTCTCTTACAAATAGACGACAAAACCCGGCGTGAGAGAAATCACAAGCTACAGCTTGTCGATTTAGTTACTCCTACTCATACCCCGTTTATCAGCCTCACAGTTGATGAGCCTCATGCCATCCCGATAAGGACTCGCAAAATTAAAGGCCACCCAAAACTGAGGAAAGATGGTTGGCTGGAGATTCAAATATGGGACTTCCACACTGACGCTACCCATCAATCAATCACGATGAATTGTCACGTGAAAAGTTACGATCAATTTAATCTTACAGGTCTTCTTGTACAAGGCATAGAGTTTAGGCCAGCCAAAGTTTCCTTTGCGCTACCTTAATGATTCATTACTAATGTTATCTGTATCACACAATGTCATATGCATTTTTATTGATGGTATGTCTCTGGAATTCTCAATTGTTAAAACTGCATGTTATTGCCATTAAAAGTTATAACTTTTAAACAAGATATTGACTTTAAAGGACAAGGTTCCAATTTTCTCTAAGACTTATGGTTCCAAAATATAATAAAAAGAGGACTGATTACAAGCGAATAAACTGTTCAGTTCATAATTATCCTTGTAAAGAAAAAGCAAGGTCGACAATATCTCTGCGTTTGACCAAAAGAAAACACAAGTAGAATGATTTTCTTCACGAGAAATTAAAAGCGGCATTATCTGCAAATTCCAATTCGTCGGGTTGTTGTTGTGAGTGATGAGGTATTTTTCTTCTTTTGGCTGTGTTGTAGTGTAATACTGTATTAAATTGCCCAAAAAGTACTTAGGTGTCAACCCATTACCCATTTTGTCGATCTGTTACATACACACACACCATCACCTGCCCATTACACCACCTGTTGCTAATAGATTTAGGTTCTACTCACTTTGGTCACTCTACCATATACAAGTTCTTGACTGCATTCAGATGGTGTCAGAACTGAGCGACAAATATATGGCTATAGACTAATCTATAAATCCTAACCATGTTAAAATGGAAAACAGAATTTCAAGGAAACGTAAAGTTGCAGATATAGAAGACTAGTCTCCATGAGAACTTCTATCAAAAACATAAACAAAATGAAGTGGGCAGACGCCACTTGCTTACAAAAAAAAGTGTTTTCCCATAAAATTGTTTCAGAAGAACAGTTAGACTAGGGATTAAAACATAACAGGTTGTGTTCTTGCTTAACCATTTCAATTAAAAGTATACAATTTGATCTTATCACTTTTCATCTGTGTTAACTTTATATTTTAGTGGTGTTTAATTGTAATTATCTAAGTGTGGAAGGGGTATTAGTAAAACTAGAATAATGTATATATACCCCTTCCCACCTCCTTTGTATCTTCTCCTTTTCCCCCATTTTCTATACATATACATATTGATATATCTATTTAATCTACCATTTATCCTTTAATTCCTTTACAAATCATAATACAAAACATGTAAAGAACAGAAATTTTAACATTACAGTCTGGCATTGTTGATTTTACTTGATTTGTATGTGTGTATCTGAAGTACTTCACAGCTAGCACTAGGCCCATTCCAGGCGCTACTATGAACTACAAAGGAATGAGAACTTCTATTAAGAGAAATTACAAGATGAGATTTTTTTTTGTTTAGAATGGCAATTATTATATGTTAATGATTCGAACCCTAGGTATATTTTGGTCGGACTATAATTTTCATGTTCTTGACTGTATTAAATGATTTCTACTTTGAGTTTTTTAACATATAGTTTTAACTTTTAATCGTTATGCAAACAAGGAGTTGAACTTTAGTAAAAGTATAAATTATTCGTAACCTCGGTCTAATCTATACTCCCTATATAAACAAACTACCCCCCTTCCAAATTAAACACTCTACCTTTAAAATCCCTATTTTACCCTTTTAATTTACACTACCACCAAACCCTTTATTCTTAAATCTATATCTATACTATATTAATAAACAAACTAACCTTAATTTTTAACACATTCTTATCTCACACACTAAATCTATCCAATATATTCTTAAAATATATTACACCCATATTTTTTCAAACTATCTATCTCATTTATTAATTAATTTAAATATTTTCACCTAATATCTTTATTATATTTTTAATAAAGTTATTTACAAAATATACATTTCTTAACCATAAAATAACTACATTACCGTTTACATCTATTACTTTAAGATTAATAATCACATCGTTAACACCACCGCCACTAGCACCGCCCGTTGCCGCCACCGCCGCATTGCGCGGGTACCCATCTCGTTATAAATAGATTGTGTTGCTTAAATTTTTTCTAAAATATATTTTTACTTGTTCAAATATATTAAACTTATAATTAAATTTATCCAACGAGGATCCCTCAAAACTATGGAGACGGAGATTGGAAAAATTATCCGACGATGGAATTAGCGATGGGGATTGTGAATGGTGATCAAGTACTACAATAGGAAATGAGATCCCCGGCAATTTTGGTAAAAATTGTTGTCATCCTTACTACAGATTTAATATTGTTCAATATTCATGTTGTACTTCTTTTCATTTTATGTCAATAGCTAGGGACCCGTTGGGCAATTGCAATTGCAAAATGAAAACAAAAAACGATATTATAGATAGGGACCCACTGGCCCATTGCAATTGCTAAAGACTCATTGGACCGTTGCAATTAAATACCGGAAAACAGAACATGATATTATTTATTGCGAAGGTCTCATTGGGCCATTGCGATTGCAACTTGTTAAACAATAAACATCAATTTTTTTAATTCTAATTAATTCACACAGTGTTTTTGTGTCAAAGTTTTAGATAATAATAATAGACACGAGAAAGTCAACGAAGAGAGAAGAACAAGTCAAGACACTTCCTCATATATATGCACATGCATAATGCATTAGCTATTCCAGTAACATTCACAGTTAAGAGTCTTAATTTAGTCGTATCTATTTCAATCTTATATATATATCTCTTTCTTTTACGTATACTCCGAGTAAAATGTCTTTGACGGATGATTTTGAACACCTTAGAATTCAGTTGAAAGACATAAAGTTGGCCACCAACAATTTCAGCGACAAGCCTATCGGTATTGGTGGGTTTGGAAAGGTTTATAAAGGAGAGCTCTCACTCCCAAATGGAGAAAAGAAAACAGTTGCTTTCAAGCGCTTAGATCGTCAATATGGGCAGGGGGAGGTTGAATTTTGGAAGGAAATAATGATGCTTTCACAATACAAACACGAGAATCTTATTTCTCTGGTAGGGTATAGCGATGATGATGGTGAGAGAATTCTGGTGTATGAGTATGCATCCGGGGGAAGCTTGGACCGCTATCTCGATAAAACTAGTCTCACATGGACCCAGCTTCTTCAGATATGTCATGGGGCTGCGCGGGGAATAAACCATCTTCATGATCCTGTTGATAGGACGCAACCAAGAGTTCTTCATCGAGATGTCAAGAGCTCAAACATCCTACTCGATGAGAATTTGACTGCTAAAATTTCCGATTTCGGCTTATCAAAATTTGGCCCAGCAGCTCACCAACATTATACATATCTTGTTACCGGTGCTGTGGGTACACAGGGGTATTGTGATCCCATGTATATGGAGACGGGCTCCCTGTCAAAAGAGTCTGATGTGTACTCTTTTGGAGTGGTGTTATTTGAAGTAATGTGTGGGAGATCATGCTATGAATTGTGTAGTAATGGTGAGCAAAACATTTTAGTGCATAAGTGGAAAGAATGTTATCAAGAGAATGGTATAAATGATATCATTTCTAATCATCTAAAGGAACATACTGATGTAAATATAGATAGGGAATCTCTTGACACGTTTGCAAGCATTGCATATCGGTGTTTGCAAAGAAATCGGAAAGAAAGACCAACGATGGCAGAGGTAATCAAAGAACTACTTAAGGCACTTGATATTCAAGTAAGTATTTATTCTGTTTTGTTTTGATTGGTACATGTAACTCTAAAGCGAGCAGTTTGATCGAAAAACTTTAAAAGTGACATCATGGATGTAATATATATATAGGAAACATATGGAGATGTTGATGAGAGAAATACATATACAGAATTAGTCAGCATTGCAAATCAGGCCACAACGCCACAACATAATGTTTACACCAGAGATTGGGAGATGATGATAAAACCCGCCCCCATAACTGGCAAATCTCGAACTGAACTTGCATTGCTTCTCTCCCAAGGGATTCATGTTTTGAAGAGCGAGCATGTAAATTGCTATAACATGTTATACAACTATTTTGCTTATAGTTTCAATTCTATATACTACTATATACGAGTATACTTATATTGGTCAGAAAATGGCCGGTTAATTTGGCCCTTTTTAACAGTGAAATGTTCGTTTGAAAACTAAATTTTCTGTGAAAACTAGAAATCTGGTCAAAACACACTGTGATCTGAATTTAACACAATGTGTTTTAATTGTGTTTTTATAAAACACAATGTGTTTTTATTGTGTAATCTAAAATACGTTGTGTTAAGTTTAAATCACAATGTGTTTTTGAAAAACATATTAAAAACACATTGTGTTAAATTCAGATCACAGTGTGTTTGACAGTTTTCTAGTTTTCACGAAAATTTTAATTTTCAAATGATCAAAGCCCCTTTTTAACATATGTAATGTCAAAATTTCTGTTTAAGACGTATATACTGAATCAAATGTCTGTCTTTCTATTGCACAGAGGATTGAACGAAACAAGAATGGGGAATATTATGAATTGATAAGTGGATACAAATGTCAGCTTCCCGGAATTACATTTCTACAGTTTTTCAATTTTAACACTGATGTGTTCTATGGGTCAGTTTCCAAAATCATCTTTCCCCTTTCCGCCTTTTGCTTACGTACATTAAACACACGAGGTTGAATGTTAGCGTGTCGTATCAACTCATCTTTTAATAAATGAAGTACGTACTTTTGTTTGTTTATACCAAAATCACATGTCATTGTGAAATATTATGTTGCAGGGGGAAAGGTTTTCCTTGTATCTCGATTAGCTCCTCTAATCAATTGTTAGCATGCCCTCGGTTCTTATCGTTAAATGTCACGTACAACATGAACCTCTTCTACAGATATCTTGATGATGTTGATAAAGGGGAACATGTACCCCTCAAATACAAATTGCATGAAGAGAAAGAATATTGGACATCATGTGTAGCACAGAGAAGAGGCAAATGGCTAATATCCACATTATACCAATTTAATAGCTACCAAAAGGAACATGATTTTAAAATTGAAGTCATAGGCCGGTTGCACCCTGATCATGTTCATCGTAAAGATGTTCATTGTGATAGTTGTGCACTGTTTCTTGTAGGCATTGAATTCGTGCCCGTGGAGCATGTAAGTTCATTGGAAATATGTACGTCTTTGTCCACTTACATCATTCAACCTCATGGTTAATAACTCCAGTTTTTGTATGTATTTGCTACAGACTGAGAAAGATGGAAATTTAGAGGAGGATGAGATCAACTTTGATATGAAACCAAATCTGGACAATAATTGGGAAGAAAAATTGCCAAGTGATTATGCTGAAATAATCAAATTGTCAAAAGATGATAATATGCAGAGCAAAACTCACAAGGAACTCTACTATCTTCTTCGTAGCGGGTTTTTAATCCATACAAGCATTGAAATAGTACGTACTTTCTATCTAAGTGTCACTTGCGTAAACAAAAAACTACATTTTATCTTTACTAATTGTCAACAGGTTTACTAAATTATGTATTACATTTATTACTACTTTATTACCTTATCACATTGATTATCATCATAAACTATATACACAATATATCATATGCATTCATTCATTCATCATCTTTTCCTTTGGTTGAGTTGTAACAGATTCAAATATTAACACATTATACTAGTGAACATGCAGTGGTTCTCTGTTTCTAAAAGTATGAAGAAATGTCATATGCTTCCAGCAATATCAGTCTTGCAAAAAAGATCAACACCGAATTTTTTTTTCTGGATGCAACAATTCAAATGGAAATCTTTTCCGGAATCAAGGTTACCCTCTTTCTCATCATCTTAGTTACTAACATGTGGAGTATCATTTTTGTTATTTTTAAAAACACAGTAGTACTTGGTATCTATGTCAACTTTGTGTTTCACAAGTTAAATAGGCTATTCCTGCAGGTTTGAATTAGTGGCTGAGTGTTGTAAGATAAAAGAGTTTACTATCGTTTGTGAATTGGAATCCCAGCTATTGTCACCGCAAACAACCTATGCATGTTATCTTGTGTACAAACTACCTACAAATCCCTCCTTGGTTAGTGGTCTGCTACAAACAGACGACAAAACCAGGGGTGAGAGCAATCGCAAGCTACAAATTGTCGATTTACTTACTCCTACTCATATCCCATTTATCAGACGCAGAGTTAATGAGCCCCATGACATCCCAAAAAGGACTTGCAGAATAAAAGGCCACCCAAAATTGAGGAAAGATGGTTGGTTGGAAATTCATATATGGGACTTCCACACTGATGCTACCAATAAGCCAATCATGATGCACTGTCACGTGAAAAGTTACGATCAATGTAATCTCACGGGTCTTCTTGTACAAGGCATTGAGTTTAGGCCCGCAAAAGTTGTCTTTGCATCTTCACCTTGATGACCATTACTTGTTAGACACAATGTCATATGCATTTATTTTGATGGTATGTTTTGGTTATCTTCTCAATTGTTAAAACATGTTATTGTCATCAAAAGTTAGAAATTTTAAAAAAAGATATTTTGACTTCAAAGGACAGGCTTCCTATTTTCCCCATTAGTTTTCAACACATAACTTATATTATTTTTTATTTTTTATTTTTTATTTTCTAAAAAACAACTTCTAAAATTTTTTTAAATGGTCTTTTATTAATAAAATTTTAAAAAATAATAAATTAAAAGTTAAAAATGAAAAAACCACACAAAAAAAAAGAAGAAAAAGAAATAGTGGTTCTCACAGTTCTCACTTTATTTTAGTGTAGTTTATACGCATAAATTTTTTTGTTTAAAAACATACATGTATGTATATGTAGATTGGAGATAAAGACTGACGGTTGATGTTGGTTATAACTTTGGTGATGATAAAAAAAAATAATTGTGTATATGTATGAACATCAACATCTGTTTGTCGTGTTTGTTAGATATATTTGCGTGGGACAATTTCTTAGTTGATAAAGGGTATGATTGTTTAAGTTATATATTAAAAAAAATAAGATATGGGATATTTGTAATATAAAGTTTTTGTTGGAGAAATTTGTAATTTAAATGGTATATTTTGAGAGATATGCAATTGCCCATTTATTTAAGAAAAATGTTACACGAAACATTTAGGGCTTTACCATAAAAATTTGAATTTTTTCTTATCAGAAGGCCACTTCTAGAATTTTATGTTAAAAGTATAACTATTTAACGTATTTTAACAAAAAAACTTAAGGTTTTATTTGACAAAATATTTTTTTTAATATAAAAGGACCATTTGAGTGAACCTGTTTGTCTCCGGTGAATCCTCATCCAAGATATGTCTACTTCGAAAGGCTACTTCTTGAATTTTAAAAAAGTGTACAACCATATGCCCTTCAAAAAAAAAAAACAAAAAATAAAAGAAAAAAAGAAAAGAAAAACTAAAACACATAGGTCTTCTTTAACAAAATTCTTTTTATCATTTAAGGGGGCTGATTTGCCTAAAAATAAAGTTTATACGTACAAGGAAATTGTGGATAATAGACAATAATACCCCTAAAATCATATTCCAATTATTTAAAGATTTTGACTATCAATTTATCAAATATGGATGTTTACTCCACCGCCATCAGGAGAACATTTCGTTTTCTTCCGATCGTATCTCATTATACGTGTTCTCTCTCACACATACATGTGTGTGTATCCATGTATATATGTATAAATTTGTGTATGTGCGGATGTGCCTATCAGCCTATGTATATAGATTTATATTTGTTCGTGTGTATTATTATAAAATCTGAAACATTTTCCGAACTATAAAGCTTCAATTAAGACGACTGTTTTAGGTTGTTGATGACGACGAATTCGTAGTGATCATGTCTTTGCAAACATATATAGCAACCCGACAAACTAAAGAATTAATTACACGTTCTTTTTTAATCGCATTAAATTATTCAAAAACTGGTGGTCATTGTTCCAACATAACATCGAAGGAATTCGTAGCGTAATGGCAGTGGTAGACAAAGACGACATCATCAAAATCAAACAAAAGAGATTACAAATATTCTGGTCGTTGGATTTCTTTGGATAAGTATAGACTCTGGTGATTTTGGTCAACATAAACACTTACAACTTGATTACTTAAACACTATGAGGGTATTCTTGTCTTTCTAGATAAAATTCCTTGTATGAATAAAAGATTTTCTTGAGCAAATCAACTCCCTTTATAAAAGGACCATTCGAGTGAACATGTTTGTTTCCGGTGAACCCTCTTCCGAAATATGCCTACTTCGCGTTGTCCAATAAAACACAACACTCAATGAAGCTTATAACATCACGACATAGAATTAAATCTTATGTGACATCTTTGTATTTTTCTTTGCCAATAGATATTTTATATTTAAAATAAGATATGGTATATTTGTAATATAAAGTTTTTTGTTGGAGAAAAATGTAATTTAAATGGTATATTTGGAGAGATGTAATTGCCTATATTTTTTAGGAAAATGTTAAACGAAACTCTTAGGACCACTTAACGTGCATAAAAAAAATATATATATTTTAAAATTAAAAGACTACTTCCTGAATTTTATGAGAGTGTACAACTATTTAATGCACTTTAACTAAAGCACTTAAGGTTTTTTTACGAAATCTTTTTTTTTAATATTAAAGGACCCGAGTGAACCTGTTTGTTTGTTTCCGGTGAATCCTCTTCCTAAATATGCGCACTTCGGCGTTGTCCAATAAAACACAACACTCCGTGAAAGACCAAAAGACTTTTTAACTAAACAAAGATTAAAAAGAGAATCTATATATTTTATTTTTCTTTCTTGACTAAAAATATAATCATCACGATTTTTGCCCTTTTTTTCAAAGATAGATTCGAGTAAGGAGATGCCATTCACCCACTCCTGGTTCTTTTCTTTTACTTTGTCTTCTTTCTGGGCCCCATTCATTTTGGCCTCATCAAAAATTCACAACAAACATAACAGTGTAACACCCGTTTCATTCATTCATCTCTAAATCAAAATCACACAGATACTCACCTGACTTGAATCTACACAAAGTTGACTGAGAAGCTAGAGTACTCATCAACTAAATCACATTTATATGGATGAATATATATACATACATATACATGTGTGTGTGTGTAGATTAGTTGATATTTCTTTCATTGCCTTGGCTTCTAAATTAATTAGCCTACATCTAGGTTTTTTTTTTTTTAGTCAATGTTATTGTTACATTTTTGGACCAAATGTCTTTCATGAATGATTTTAATCACCTTAAAGTTACACTGGAAGATATAAAATCAGCCACAAATGACTTTGGTGACAAGCCTATCGGTATCGGTGGGTTTGGAAAGGTTTATAAAGGAGAGCTCTCACTCCCAAATGGAGAAAAGAAAACAGTTGCTTTCAAGCGCTTAGATCGTCAATATGGGCAGGGGGAGGTTGAATTTTGGAAGGAAATAATGATGCTTTCACAATACAAACACGAGAATCTTATTTCTCTGGTAGGGTATAGCGATGATGATGGTGAGAGAATTCTGGTGTATGAGTATGCATCCGGGGGAAGCTTGGACCGCTATCTCGATAAAACTAGTCTCACATGGACCCAGCTTCTTCAGATATGTCATGGGGCTGCGCGGGGACTAAACCATCTTCATGATCCTGTTGATAGGACGCAACCAAGAGTTCTTCATCGAGATGTCAAGAGCGCAAACATCCTACTCGATGAAAATTTGACTGCTAAAATTTCCGATTTCGGCTTATCAAAATTCGGCCCAGCAGCTAGCCAACAGTATACATATCTTGTTTCCAATGCTGTGGGTACACAGGGTTATTGTGATCCCATGTATATGGAGACGGGCTCCCTGTCAAAAGAGTCTGATGTGTACTCTTTTGGAGTGGTCTTATTTGAAGTGATGTGTGGGAGATCATGCTTTGAATTACGTAATGGTGAACAAAACATTTTAGTGCATAAGTGGAAAAAATGTTACCAGGAGAATGGATTATATGATATCATCTCTAATCAGCTAATGGAACAGATTGATATGGATATGTGTTATAGGGATTCTCTTGAAACGTTTGCAAGCATTGCATACCGGTGTGTGCACAGAGATCGGAAAGAAATACCAACGATGGCAGAGGTAATCAAAGAACTACTGGTTGCACTTGATATTCAAGTAAGTCTTTATTTTATTTTATTTGGGTACGTATGTATATCGCGATGTGTTAGTTTTTGCATATATAGACATCGGAAAGGAAGTCTTTATTTAAAAAAAAACTTTAAAAGTGACGAGAGATGCATACTTATGTGTGTGTGTGTGTGTATAGGAATTTTCTGGAGATGTTGACGAGAGAAATAAGTATACAGAATTAGTCGGCATTGCAAAACGGGCCACAATGCCACAACATATTGATCCGTACAACCAGAAATGGGATATTATGTGGAAACCCTCCCCCATAACTGGCAGATCTCGAACTGAACTTGTGTCGCTTTTCTTCCAAGGGATTCATGTTTTGGGGGGCGAGCATGTAATTAAATTGCTTTTACCTGTTAATTATACATCTACTATTTTATTTTTAGTTTCAGTAGTTCGATCAGCTTAATTTCTGTTTAATAATAAGATGTACATATATACTGAATCTGTCTGTCTATTGCACAGAGGCTTGAGCGAAACGAGCATGGGGAATTCTATGAATTGATAAGCGGATACAATTGTATGCCTCTGGAAATTAGAACAGGTGATTGGCGTACAGGTGTTTCGCGTCACTTTGACAAATTTAACACGGGTGTGTTCTATAGGTCAGTTTTTTCTCCCCATGCATCTTTCGCCTGTTGCTTACATATATTAAACATAATTGCATGTTAATTAATTAAGCTAGCTAGCTCTGGTTCTTTATATTGTTCAGGTATGTTTTTTGTTTTTTGAATGGATGTATTTATTATCCTAAACCTAACATACGTAAACACAACACACCTTTTGTGTTATTATCCGCGCGCGAGCTTCAACTTGCCCGATCTCTAGCTAGTTGTCTCTAGTTGTCCTTCACTTATTACCTCAGTGATTGGACACCCGTACGTTTGTCCGTGAGGTCTCAAAATTGATACTCTCGGACGTGGTATTTACAGGCTTTAGGTTTCCTGGGTCTTCGTGGAACATTTACCAGGTGGAGCGAACGGGGGGAGAGAATTGGGTAGGTCCACGGTATCCAGTCCGGATACCTGTGATCGGGCCCTTACTGTTTTAAAAAAAAAAAAGTTGTCTCTAGCTACTTTATAAATTTAGGCAACTGATCATCATATCTTGAAATGAGGTGATACCTCCAAGAAACTTTTAATTACTATTTAGATATGTATTTCTAGATTTCTATGTTATCTCTTGTACCAAAGATAAATTCTATCATGTGCATCTAATCCCGTTCATTACTCGGTTAATATTATATATTTTTGGTGTGTTATGTAATCATTATTATAAAGTCTAAGGGCATAATGTATCACAAATAAAATTACCAATCGAATACATAGTTATATTGGTGGTTAGGAAGTTATTTGTAAAAAGTCATGATTACCGACAAATATTAACAACCAAAGGTATTTACGAATAATTGTGACTAGCTATTAGTAAAGAGTCACGATGGTTCGTTTATGTATTATTTTACTTGAGGGATGCCCAAAAAGTGCACGAGTGTGATGGCGGCGGCGACGACGGATGGTGGTGGTCGTAGTGACGGGTAACGGCAATAGTGGTCGTTACGGCGGCGGTAGTGACATTGTGGTGGTTGCGGCAACACTAGTGGTGGTGGCAACTGGGGTGGTTGTATTAGTGGTGACGAATAATGTATGTTATTGATGTAAAAGTTAAGAAGGATTGACATTATTTTAAGAATTTAGGGGTAGTTATTGAATATTAGTTTCATTATTGTGAAATCCAATATGTAGTTGTTAAGGACAAACATAAATATTTAGGGGGATTTGGTAGATCAACTTTTTAGTTGAAAAAAAAGGTTAATTTAAATGCTTAATGTAGTACAACTCCTAGATTTCAAGCTTATGTCTAATACATGGATTTACAGTATTATCAATATTAGATTTTAATATATTTGTGTTTAAAATTTAGTTTATTACTTTTAGTAATAAAACTTTAATTTATATATTAAAACCTTCACTTTTATAGTAAATAATTTTAAAAATATGTTCATCGAAGTTTTTTATTAGTGACATGTTTAGCGATTTTGAATATTACATTATAATATGTCAATCAAATTTGTAGATTATGACATACTTAACGATATTTGAATATCAAAAAATCATAATAGATCATAATCATTTTATTTATTTTATTATTTCGCAAGATTTATTACAATCTTATTTTACAATATCAAAAACAAAATATATCAATTAGAATACGATAATGTTAAACGTATTTCCTATAAAGTTTATTATTTTCTATGTATTTTATTTTTCTTATATATGTCATCGCAATTAATTAAAAAAAAATTCAAAAAAGAATAATACTACAATTACTTATAAAATCTTAATATATTTTACATAAAATTTTATTTATTTTTAACAAATTAGTTATATGTTTATATAACATAACGTACTATTAAGGCATGTATTAACTGTTATTTTGTTGAATTCATATTACCAAATATTTTATTGGATATATAATACCTATTATTATTTTTTATTTAAGATATTGGAATTATTATTGGTTAAAAAGTATAAATTTATAATGAAAAATTAAAAAGTGTAAATTATTCTGTTAGATATATATTGACTTCTTATTCTTTTTTTATTATATTAAAATTATAATTGGTTAAAAAGTGTAAATTTGTGATGGAAAACATTAAAAGAAAATCAAATTTAAAAACAAAAGTCAACTTTAAAAAATCGAAAGTTGTGATTGGTTGATTAGTTATTAGATCAAACGTGTTTTAATATGATAAAAGAAAAGATAAGTTATAAATAGAAGTGTGATGCAAAAAATTTTATTATCTATCAATAAACGAATATTACTTAAATAAAGTAGCATTGTACCCGCACGATGCGGCGGCGGTTTGGTGGTAACAACGACGACTGCTAGTGGTAACGGCGGTCGTGATGGTGACGAACTGTTGGTGGTGGTCGTTGTAAATAATTGATTTAATGTAATTGATGTAAAAAGGTAGTGGAGATATTTTTGAAGATAAGAGATTGGTGATGTAAATTAATTTATAAAGGGTAAATTGGTAATTTTTCATTTAATACTTTTATGAGAGAGAAAGTGATAATTATTTTAATATAGTATAGATATAGATTAATTTATTGCATTATTGTAAATCAAATGCTTAGGAGCAACAATAATAACTAATTTGAGATTGTCAAAGTGTAGTTTCAGACTTTCAGCTAATCTTATACGAGTAATAAATGAAGTGCCTTTGATTAATATCTTTAGATCTAAATCATATGTCATTAATGTTTGAAAAAAATCATCTGGCATCAGGGGGAAAGGTTTTCCTTGTATTTCAATTAGCTCCTCTAATAAATTGGAAGCATGCCCTGAGTTCTTATCAGTAAATGTCACGTACAACATGAACCTCTTCTACCGATATCTTGATGATGGTGATAAAGGGGAACATGTACCCTTCAAATACAAATTGCATGAAGAGGAAGATTATCGGACATCATGTGTAGCGCAGAGAAGAGGTGAATGGCTAATAACGACACTATACCAATTCACTAGCTACCAAAAGAAACATGATTTTAGGATTCAAGTCATAGGCCAGTTGCGTCCTGATCATGTTCATAGTGAAGGTGTTCAATGTGAAATTTGTGCGTTGTTTCTTGTAGGCATTGAATTCAAGCCCGTGGAGCATGTAAGTTCATTGGAAACATGTGTTTGTTCACTTGCATCATCTCAATTTAGGGGGAAAAAAAAACTCTTATAAGTAATTCAACATATAAGAAAATATTAAGCTCTAGTTTTGGTATTTGCTACAGGAGAAAGATGTAAATTTGGAGGCTCATGAGATCAAGGTGGATACGCAACCAGATCCAGACACTGACTGGGAAGGGAAACTGCCAAGTGATTATGCTGAATTAATCAAATTGTCAAAAGATAATATGCAGGGGAAAACTCACAAGGAACTCTACTCTCTTCTTCGTAACGGTTTTTTAATCCATACAAACGATGAAAAAGTAAGTACTTCCAACTATCCTAGTACCACTTGCTTAAACAAAAACTACTTTTTGTCTCTACAAATTGTAAACAAGTTAATTACATTCATTGAACAATATATGGACATGATATGTGCTTTTTGCATTCACTATCACGTACTACACACTCTTTTTCATTTTATTCCTCATTTCACTTTCGTTCAAATAAACAGTGGTTCTCTGTTTCCAAAAGTATGAAGAAACGTCATATGCTTCCGGCAAAAGTAGTTTTGCAAAAAGGATCAACATCGAATTTTCTTTTCTGGATGCAACAATTCACATGGAAATCTTCACCGGAATCAAGGTTACTCTCTTTCCCATCATTAATATACTTACGAACATGTATAATCTTTGTTGTTGTTAAAAACGCATCAGTATTTAGTATCTATAATATATATAGTAGTGATTGCCTAAGGGCTAAGGTTATTATTCATTGTGAAGGATCATATATGAATGTCAACATCATATTTTCCAAATAAAGTCTGCTTTTCCTGCAGGTTTGAATTGGTGGCTGAGTGTTGTAAGATAAAAGAGTTTACCATTGTTTGTGAATTGGAACCACAGTTATTGTCACGGGAAACAACCTATGCATGTTATCTTGTGTACAAACTACCTACAAATCCCTCCTTGGTTAGTGGTCTGCTACAAATTGCCGACAAAACCCACCAGGGTAAGAGCAATCAGAAGCTACAAGTTGTTGATTTACTTACTCCTACTCATATCCCGTTTATTAGACGCAGAGTTGATGAGCCCCATGACATCCCAAAAAGGACTCGCAGAATAAAAGGCCACCCAAAACTGAGGAAAGATGGTTGGTTGGAAATTCAAATATATGACTTCATCCACACGGATGTTACCCAGAAACCAATCACGATGCACTGTCACGTGAAAAGTTATGATGGATGTAATCTTACGGGTCTTCTTGTACAAGGCATTGAGTTTAGGCCCGCAAAAGTTTTCTTTGCATCTTCACCTTGATGATTCATTACATGTAAGACACAATGTGATATGCATTAATTTTTATTGATGGTATGTTTTGGTTCCCTAGAATTCTCAATTGTTAGACAAAAAAAAAATAATAATAAGTAACTGCTTAGTGTCTCCTTCCGCAGGTTTTGAGCCCCAATACCTCGACGGTGTATGGGGGAGGTTACGATATAGGCAGACCTTACCTCTAACTAAGTAGAGAGACTGCTTCCAGTTTCTACCAAAATGGTAGAAAAGACCCTCTCAATTGTTAAAATATGTTATTGTCATCAAAAGTTAATATGAAATTTTTAGACAAGTATTTTAATTTTAAAAGGCAGGCTTCTTATTTTTTTCAAGTTTCGTGGTTCCAAATATGATAAAAAGAGGTCTAATTAGATCTACAAGCAAAGTTTGAAAACCTGACCAAGCTACAAATTACTTTTTTTTTGTTTGAAAGGCATAAATTAATCGTGAATCTCAGGAGATCTAGTATATGTTGTTTTGTTATTTTAATCAGGTTTCCGCTAAATAGCTCTCGCAAAATAGATCCTTAGTTCAAACCCCTCCATGAGAAACCCTTATCACCCAAAGATCTAGGGGGTTAAACTCTCTCAGGCTGAGCATAAGTGAAAATTAAATCGTGAATAATATTGTAATATATCGTCAGTCATTGATGGATACGGAGGTGCAATTGGAAGTTGTATAAAGGAAAATATGAAATTAATTGGTGTCTTGGAGCTTATAATTAAGGCTTGTAAGGAATGAAATAGAACATATGTTTGTTAGGTGTTTTGCTCGGCTAAAGTAAAAGGTTTGGTATAACAATTTTGAGGGCATAATTGTCAACACACGTGGAAATTATGCAGACAAGTAAAAACATCCGTGTAAATGTCAGCTGCAAAACTAAAATCCAAAAATCACTGATCAAACCCTCTATTTTTCTTCTTTTTTTTTCTCGAGTATCCACCAAGTGACCAAACTCATATTTGTTGGAAACTTGAGTAAAATAACGAACATCACTTGTTATTTTGTTAATAATTGCAATCTCTGGAAGGGATAGATCGAATCAATTTGATGATTTACTCAAATTATTTAATCGGAAACAATCATAAAATTAAGAATTTTCTATACGTTGTTATTTGAAAACGTTTGAACCAGAGATAAGAAACAAATGCGATTATCAACAACAATAACGGGGATATATAGTTTTGGCCCATTGACTATCAAAATAACATTTATTTTGCTAGGTTTTGTAATTGCTAAAATTTGTCCCTTAAGTCCCTTGTACCCAGCCAGGGGCGTTTCTCCTAACTTGACCTAAAATGCAAAATTGAAAAGTAACTATCTCGTGCCGAAACACAAAATAGGGTTGAATTACACTACTTAAACTAAAGAATGCGCCGCGTCCCCGGTAGCGGCGCCAAAAGGACTTGATGTGCGTTTGTTTTACGGGTATTTAAATTTATAATGTTGTACAAGTAATTACTATCTTAAACAAAACCACACTTACAGGCAGCAAACCCGGTTGATGTAGTATAGTCTAGTGATAAGCTACAAGATCGTTCGCATAGACGTGTTGCACTACCTAATCTAAGCCTATGTGTAATTCTAATGGTTGGGGGTTTGTCACGATTTCTTATTTTAACTAATTAACAACTGAAAAGTAAATCTAAGCCACATCGCTAGTAGCGAGAGGCTTAATCTGAAAATAAGAAAGAAAAGCAAATAACAATAATTAAATTAAAATACTTGTCTGGATATCTCAGATCTCATGGTACAACCAAATACTTATTCTACTGGTTTGTTAGACTGTTGGAAACTTCATCACGGCTCGGATTCTCGTTAGATTCACCTTGCCTAAGTTACTAGGTTGTCCCTAGACTCACACTACTCTATAAACAAATTCTCGCTAAATTCATTGTTTAAGCATTATGTGACCTAAAGTTTGTGTTACTAGTTCAACTTTTAGTTACCCGGCTCTTAATCCATGACCAGATATAATTCTCTCCGGTGACCTCAGTGCTCGTTTCCAAGTCAAAGGATCGCGTCTGGTATTGTTAAGCATCATGTTCAATTCACCCTAGTTACTATGGTTCTAGATCCCTCGGTTACAAGTGAATCACTTTTTACTCCTAGTTAAAGACCGACTAGTTGTTTTCTGTCCTAGCATGTTAATCCTAGTATGTATGACCATAGACAATCATCAAAATTAAATCAACATGTTCAGATATAAAACCAATAGCAACATGAACTACTAATAAACATGGATCTACGATGCCCTTAGCCTAGCACTATTAATGGAATAACAAAGTCTAAAAATATGAAAGACATAGTTCAAACAAAATAAGAGAAATAGAAAAGCTAGATCTTGACTTAGGATGAAGATCGGAAGGCGTTAGAGGCTCCAAAATCTTCTGGAAATCTGCAAGATCGACCTAGGAGTGTTGCTGGGTGGCTAGGGCTGCTGAATCGGCTCTCTCCTTAGGGTTTTGAGGCTTAGTTCGACTTATATAGAGGTGAAAGTCGGCTGCTTAATTGGACAGACCAGCGGCTCTGGTGGGCTCACCAGCGGCGTTGGTTCTGGGCTTTACTGGGCCAACGGAGCTGGTGGTGTACCAGCGGCGCTGGTTACTTCTGTTGCACCTCTCGCGTCTTCGTTCAACTCCGAATCACTTCCTTGTGTCTTGTAATCTTCATAAGCTTCCTTCTTAAGTTACTTGATGTTATTAACCCTCTCTTGCATCTTCTGTGAACCTGCATAAACATACATTTCATTTAAGTACCTAGAGTTCTGGAATATTAACTCATTTAGGCATAGAAATGAAGCCTTTCACTAGGGGTTTTTATCACAAAATGAACACTAATCAGTAATTTACATTGAATTCTTATTGAACTTAGTAACTTACCAAATACTAGACATGCTGGTATCTTGATCACAATAATTTGAGAATACCAGCTGACTAGTACCACATGAAGTATACCCTTTTTTATAAAAATATAAATTAGGAAAAAACAAGTAAACAAAATGCACCATTTCTTTTGTTTTTGGATTTTATTCTTTCACTAGCAAACGAGTAAAATATGGCCCTTGCTTTACTAAAGAAATAGTAGCTTTGATGATCTCCAAGATCGAGATAAAAAAAACAATTAGTTTGTAAGGACACACTGTATTGAATGAGCTCCTTGATTACTAATTGGCTCTGTAAACAAAAATCAATGGCGATAATACGAATTGAATTTGAACAAGAAAGTGAAACTTGATACAATATACACACACAAATTCAATGGTAAGAAACAGAAAAAAATGGGCGTACATATTCGCCGTTACTATGTCTCAACAACTTGACACCCTGTTCCCCTCAATCTTTGACTATATTCACATTAGTCCTTGCATCTTTATATGCTTCATATATTTCTAGTATAGTTTGCAACCATTTTATACGAAATAACATAGAACTTTTAGATTTGATCCCGGTACTTCATTTTACTGCCAAAAATAAGAATATCACAATAGGCATTCTCCCAAAACAAAGCTTATGAAACCCGGACTCCATAGGAATTGACTTCCTTAACGACACACTATAGTCGTGATTGGAGATGACTTCACGATCTCATCGTGTGAACTTGCATTATATTTCATAGATTCAAGTCTCCTTAAAGTCGGTTGTATGACACATTTCTTGATCTCATTGAATGATTGAAATGGGATTCATAATTGATCATTTTGCTAATAATTTTAGTGTAACATGTAAGTGACTAATTGCATGACCATTTAGTAATATCCGGAAACGTTATAGTATATAGTTTTATACCCAATGTGATTTGCACCTCAACCCCATCAACATATCGATTTAACTATACACATACGAATAGTGCTATAGTTTATTAGTAGTTGTCAAATGTCTTTAAAAGGTCACCTATCCAAAATTCTATATCACCATGTTATCAGGGACGACACTAGAAAAAAGTTTAAAAGGAGGCAAAATTTAAAAGAAAAAAAAAACCCATAGAAAAATATCAAAAGGAGGCAAAATTAAAAAATGCATAAAAAACTTATAAATCTATATCAAATTTTAAATTTTCAAGGAAGGTTCGTGTCTCCTATTGGTACCGTTGTTAGCTTTTTTTTTTCCATAACTTACTTTCTTCACATACAAGTATCATCAATGTTTTTTAGTTATTTGCTTTAAGAGTATGGCAATTTCAACTACTAAGATATTTATTAATGAACGGTGGTTTTCTATTTCTAAAAATATGAAGAAACATCATATGCTAGTAGCAGTTTTGTAAGAGGGGTCCATATGACACTCTTTGCGAGGAATGTAACAACGGATATAGAAACCTTCACCAAATTCAAGCGGTTATGTCTCTTCCTTATCAATTTACTCACTAAAAATAATCATCTTCGGTAGAACATTACTTGGAGTAAAGACCATTTGGGTCAGCATTCGAAAGAGGCTATTGCCTTTTCGGATAAAACCAAGGTTCAAATCTTGAAATTAGGTAGATTAGTATTAATTGGTGTAGTTTAAGAGTAAATTAAATATGCTATTCAAGAAATTAAAAAAGAAAAATTCAAGGCCATGAGGTTAGGGAGTAAAAAGAATCACTCTCTTTGTTTTATGCATTCATATTAGATGCATATTCATCAGATTCATGAATCTTCGTTTTTTCGACAGATAATGAAAATCTTCGATGCATTTATATATAACCCATATTTTATATGTGCGTGTGTTATGTTTCTCTTAGTATAATTAATATTAAAGATCATACAACTCGTAATTAAAATTGTTTGCTTTCTCTATTGTTATCCGGGTTTAAATTGGTGGCTGAGTCGTGTAAAATAAATTTTTTTTTACCATTACTACTGAATTCTAATTTGAACTATTGTCACTTGAAACAAATTTTTTTTTACCATTACTACTGAATTCTAATCTGGTAACTTACTTTCAGATAACCGTTTGCGCAGCAGGTCTATCGCTCTGGACCTGGTGTTGCTAGAAAACCACGTTCCTTTTTTTGTTCTCGAGGACATCTATGGGAGCACTATCAACAAACTACAATCAAGACCTTCTCTGATTACCATGCTTAGTAACCTACTAGGATATATCAATCCCTTTACAGATAGCATAAAAATGGACAATATTGGCACAGAAACGACTCATGATCACATTCTTGGCCTTCTGCACAAAGTTTACCTGCCCAAACTTCCCAACTCATCAACAATATCGGTGCTTCCAACAGCCCACTCAGCTGTAGAATTGGACAAAATTGGGGTGAAGTTTAGACCTAAAGATGAAAAGATTTTGCCATTTTCAATCGTCTTCACATAAGCCTACACTTAGAATGCCTGTTGTGGTTATTGACAATTTCTTTGAAGTAGTTGTAAAGAACCTCATTGTATATGAGCAATACGGTCCAGTTCACAATTATGTAACATCGTATGCCATGGCACTTGATATGCTAGTTGCTAGCCCGGCAGACATAGCCAAGTTGGGAGAATCAGACGTCCTTGTCAACCACTTAGGTTCAAATGAAAAGGCTTCAGATATGATAAAAAAACATATGCAAAGATGTTACCTTTCTCGATTTCTATTACATGTGTGTGTGTATCCATGTATATATGTATAAATTTGTGTATGTGCCTATCAGCCTATGTATATAGATTTATATTTGTTCGTGTGTATAAAATCTGAAACATTTTCCGAACTATAAAGCTTCAATTAAGACGACTGTTTTAGGTTGTTGATGACGACGAATTCGTAGTGATCATGTGTTTGCAAACATATATAGCAACCCGACAAACTAAAGAATTAATTACACGTTCTTTTTTAATCGCATTAAATTATTCAAAAACTGGTGGTCATTGTTCCAACATAACATCGAAGGAATTCGTAGCGTAATGGCAATGGTAGACAAAGACGACATCATCAAAATCAAACAAAAGAGATTACAAATATTCTGGTCGTTGGGTTTCTTTGGAATGAGTATAGACTCTGGTGATTTTGGTCAACATAAACACATACAACTTCATTACTTAAACACTATGAGGGTATTCTTGTCTTTCTAGATAAAATTCCTTGTATGAATAAAAGATTTTTCTTGAGCAAATCAACTCCCTTTATAAAAGGACCATTCGAGTGAAGATGTTTGTTTCCGGTGAATCCTCTTCCGAAATATGCCCACTTCGCCCACTTCGCATTGTCCAATAAAACACAACACTCAATGAAGCTTATAACATCACGACATAGAATTAAATCTTATGTGACATCTCCGTATTTTTTTTTGCCAATAGATATTTTATATTTAAAATAAGATATGGTATATTTGTAATATAAAGTTTTTTTTTGGAGAAAAATGTAATTCAAATGGTATATTTGGAGAGATGTAATTGTCCATAATTTTTAGGAAAATGTTAAACGAAACTCTTAGGACCACTTAACGTGCATAAGAAAAAATTATATATTTTAATATTAAAAGATTACTTCCTGAATTTTATGAGAGTGTATAACTATTTAATGCACTTTAACTAAAGCACTTAGGGTTTTTTAAGAAATCTTTTTTTTTTTTTAGTATTAAAGGACCCGAGTGAACCTGTTTGTTTGTTTCCGGTGAATCCTCTTCCTAAATATGCGCACTTCGCGTTGTCCAATAAAACACAACACTCCATGAAAGACCAAAAGACTTTTTAACTAAACAAAGATTATAAAGAGAATCTATATATTTTATTTTTCTTTCTTGACTAAAAATATAATCATCACGATTTTTTCCTCTTTTTTTTCAAAGATAGATTCGAGTAATGAGCTGGAGTCATACTAATAAGATGATGCCATTCACCCACTCCCGGTTCTTTTCTTTTTACTTTGTCTTCTTTCTGGGCCCCATTCATTTGTTACTCACGTCTCTTTCTTTACCTCTTTATATTGACAACCTCGTCTCATCAAAGGTTCACAACAAACATAACAGTGTAAGTGTGTAACACCCGTTTCATTCATTCATCTCCAAATCAAAATCAAAGTTGACTGAGAAGCTAGAGTACTCATCAACTAAATCACATTTATATGGATGAATATATATACATACATATACATATACATGTGTGTGTGTAGATTGGTTGTTACTTCTTTCAATTCATTGCCTTGGCGTCTTAATTAATTAGCCTATATATTCATTTACAATCACATCTAGGTTTTTTTTTAGTTAATGTTGTTCTTACATTTTTGGACCAAATGTCTTTCATGAATGATTTTAATCACCTTAAAGTTACACTGGAAGATATAAAATCAGCCACAAATGACTTTGGTGACAAGCCTATTGGAATCGGTGGGTTTGGAAAGGTTTATAAAGGAGAGCTCTCACTCCCAAATGGAGAAAACAAAACAGTTGCTTTCAAGCGCTTAGATCGTCAATATGGGCAGGGGGATGTTGAATTTTGGAAGGAAATAATGATGCTTTCACCATACAAACACGAGAATCTTATTTCTCTGGTAGGGTATAGCGATGATGATGGTGAGAGAATTTTGGTGTATGAGTATGCATCCGGGGGAAGCCTTGATTGCAAGCTTGGTAAAACTAGTCTTACATGGAACCAGTTTCTCAAGATATGTGTTGGGGCTGCGCGGGGACTAAACTGTCTTCATGATCCTGTTGATAGGACCCAACCAAGAGTTCTTCATCGAGATGTCAAGAGCTCAAACATCCTACTCGATGAGAATTTGACTGCTAAAATTTCTGATTTCGGCTTATCAAAATTCGGCCCAGCAGCTCACCAACAGTATACATATCTTGTTACCGGTGCTGTGGGTACACAGGGGTATTGTGATCCCATGTATATGGAGACGGGCTCCCTGTCAAAAGAGTCTGATGTGTACTCTTTTGGAGTGGTGTTATTTGAAGTAATGTGTGGGAGATCATGTTTTGAATCATGTAGTAATGGTGAGCAAAACATTTTAGTGCATAAGTGGAAAAAATGTTATCAAGAGAACGGAATATATGATATCATCTCTAATCATCTAAAGGAACAGATGGATACGAATATATGTTATAGGGATTCTGTTGACACGTTTGCAAGCATTGCATATCGGTGTTTGAATAGAGATCGGAAAGAAAGACCAACGATGGCAGAGGTAGTCAAAGAACTTGTGATGGCTCTTGATATTCAAGTAAGTGTTTATTATATATTGTTTTGGTATGTGAAAGCCAGCAGTTTGAAAAACTTTAAAAAATAAATCATTAATTAATATATTGTACTGTAATAGGAAATATCTGGAGATGTTGACGAGAGAAATAAATATGCAGAACTAGTCAGCATTGCGAAACAGGCCACAACACCACAACATGATCTACAACATAGAGATCCAAAACATCCCTCCCCCATAACTGGCAGATCTCGAACTGAACTTGCATTGATACTCTCCAAAGGGATTCATGTTTTGAAGAGCGAGCATGTAAATTTCTTTTACATGTTATACACCTATTTTAATTGTTTTTTGTTTCAGTTCTATATACAATATATATCTATAGTTCTATATACAATATATATATATAAAAACTCTCTCTATATATATATATATATTTATAAAATTGCCCTTCTACAACCTTAGTTAGAAAAGAGGCTCTTAGAGTTCCTGCAATAATAGAAGTTCTCAAAATAAGGAATCTCTATAGTGAAGGGATCAAATGAGAACCAATATATATGGTGAAAACCGTGATAACCACTAAAAAATCATCTCTAAGGGCTACCCCCGTACTGTAACCACCGTTACCATCTCTTGGATCGTCGCCCATCAAATCCACACCATTCTCATATGCGTCTAAGGACAACCCCTTTAGCACGGATGAGGAAAACGCCCATACCGTATCCATATGTTTTCTTAACACGTAACCCATATGATTTTTTTTTTAAAAAAATGAGTTTTTGTTAAAAAAAAATAAAAAACAAAAAAAAGTTTCAAAAAATGAAAAATTAAAATTAAAAAAATAAAAAACACACAAAGAAAAGAAAGAATGAGATGAACTAGTGGTTCTCTCCATATATATATATATACGGGAAAATTATTTTGAGAACCCTTTTTTTTACGAGAACCTTTGAGAACTTTTCGAATCAAGCCCAACCGATGATTTTTTTTACATGAAAATTGTTTTTTGATTGTTTTCTGAATAACTTATGTGTAATATTGAAGTTTATAATTGTGTGGAGCATGGATTATCATCCGTTATACAATTATGTAGAGATTTAGATTCTTGATCACATGTGCACGAATATTGCTATGATCACATGTATGCAAGTCGATCACATGTAATCATAGCAATATTCGTGCACATGTGATCAATAATCCAAATCTCCACATAACTGTATAACGGATGATAATCCATGCCTTCACACAATTATAAACTTCAAAATTACACATAAGTTATTCAGAAAAGAATAAAAAACAAATTTTATGTAAAGAATAATCATCGGTTGGACTTGATTTGAAAAGTTCTCAAAGGTTCTCGCAAAAAAAAAGAGTTCTCAAAATAACTTTTCAATATTATATATATATATATTATATAGGTATATATATCTATATATCTAATAAAACAGTAGTTATCCTAGCATTCTAAAGTCATCCAACTCAACTTAAAACTATCTTTATACTTTGCCACATAAGATTTTTTCTATGTGTCATCTCCATGAATTTTTCCATTTAATATAGACTACATTCTTTTTTCGTTACAATATCAATAAAATAAAATAACAATATATTAAATAAAGTAGTCAACTTTTTATTTGTTTCCAAATAAATAATTGCTAGCACCTTTTTTCAATATATAAGTTTGTTAATTACTAACCTATAAATACGTCTATATCAATATGTGTTTTGTACGAAGTGTCTAAGTCAGTATATCAAGTTTATTTCACAGAATTGTTATTTGTTAAATGTATGTATGTATTCTAATATTTTGTTTTTTCACTAATTAATGTAGTGGATCTGATATTAAGAAAATTTTGAATATTAGATTTTTAAATACTTTCAATTAATTTTTTATTTAAATATTGCTTATTAGAAATTTTATTGATTAAATACTAAAAGTTTTGAAAATATAATTCAAGAAGCGTGCATCGCACGGGGGAAAAATCCTAGTATATATATATATAGGTATATAGGTAAGAACAAATGGCCGGTTGGTTTTTTTTTCAACATTTGTATTGTCAAAACTATGTTTATTAAGATTTATTTATGTATATACTAAATCAAATATATGTATGTTTATTGCACAGAGGGTTGAACGAAACAAGAATGCAGAATATTATGAATTGATAAGCGGATACAATTGTGTGCCTCAGGAATTTAGAGTAAATCAGCTTCAGTTTTACAATTTTAACACTGATGTGTTCTATAGGTCAGTTTCAAAACCATCTCTTCATTTTCCGCCTTTTGCTTACATGAAACACATGAGGTTGAATGTTAAAATCTGCTTCTTTATTTCATGTATTGTTATAATTGTGAATTAACCATATAGCATGAAACTTTTAGATATAACATATATGAATTGATTGAGTTTTAAATTTACTTCCTATTGATATAACTTCACCAATTAACGTATAACACAAACAAAGATACTTACGGTCAAAGTCGAAAAAAAGACTTGACCAGTCAAAATAAGACATTTCAATTTCTTATTGGTTGAATTCATTAAAGGGTCGGTTGGTGCTTATGATTTCTTTACAAATCATTGCTGCAACTTTCGATTCCATTTTTTAAATCCTTGAATCTGATGCGATATCGGGTAAAAAGAACAAAGGAAGAACAAAAGGGGATTCCCCTAATTCCGGTTCTAAAAAACCTATATTGCCGCCGGGTGAAAATGTCCCTGTTGGTAATATGTCTGGGAACGATTTGAAGATTCATGAGTGTTATTGGATAAAAATTTGGTTTATCAACAATCGTAGATCTATTATACTCATATTATTTATTTTGAAGAATATTATTTATGTATGGGTTATTGTTGATTTATGAAGTTTGTTTTATTTCTAGATTGGGTTTAAGTGTAGCAGATTGAGAAACAAAATGTATAAAAAATGAATATATCTAAGTTGAGTGGTTGATGATGAAGATAATGAAAGGTATGGTGAGGAAGAAAAGAATATGAGAAAAGGGTTTTGATCTTTTAATTTTGAAATGGATGGTTAAAACATGTTATAAGGATAAAGTTAGGTGAGAAATGACAGAAATACTCTCACATGGTATGCACATGAGGACCTTAACGGAGCCACCCTAACGTCCGTTAAAGAGAGGGGCATGTAATGAAACAAAAAGTCACCACAAGGTGAAGTAATAATAAATTCAAACGACAGAGTAAAATAAATGATAAAACAGCAAACCACGGGGTGATCTAATGAAATTTTCTCTAAATATGAATACATATATAGAGAAAAAGATATACAGAGAAAAAACTATTTAAAAGAAAAACCAAATCTACATCTCCGTTTTCAACCTATACATATACATACATATTGTATCATATCTATCTATCTTAAGAGAAAGTGATGTTAGCTGTTCCAAAAACAAATATACCCCTTCACGTGCATATCACGTGAGGGTATTTTGGTCCTTTAATTTTTATTTTTTTTTATCATTACATCACCCTATGGCCCCTTTCTTAATCCCTTTCTCATCCCAATCTATTTGTACGGGCATAATACTCGCGCATTGTGGCGGAATTTTGTTTTAAGAATAAGATAGATTCGGGGGTAGTTTAGTTCAACTGTAGAGGTGGGTATAAAAAAATGTATTAAGGTAAGGGACATTTTAGACTTATCAGGTTTTTAATGACTTAAAGCTAATTTGCTTTATAAGGAGTATAGATATACGTAACCCGGAAAAGAAAAAGAGATCCATACGTATGCATACACTCCAGATCTATATATCTACCCTTTTCTTTAAAGATAATTAATAAATCTGCTTACCTATATCTATATCTGTATCCCAGATATGCATATCAATGCATAAACATACATACACTTGACAAATCTAGCATTTCCATATCTACATCATTCCCATCATCATCATTATCATCATCTCGGTTATGAACATCAAACAAATTTACAAACTTAAAGAAGAGAATTAGTAATCAAGAATTAGGTAGGAATAATGGAAGACCTTGTATTGTGATTGAGTGAAAATTGAGAGTGAAAGGGCAGATTTTCCGGCCACCAATCACTGCCGCCTGCTTTTCCGATCACCCCAAGAAAATAGGGGTCGGCCGCACCCAAATCCCCACCACCACCAGACCAAGAGCTGCCCATATACGATTTTGTGCAAATAACCGTCTTTCCGACCACGATTATGTGCAAATCCCCGTCGCTTGCTTTTTCCGATCACCCCCAAGATAACCTTGAGTACCTCTGTATCTTTTTCCCTGCTGCTCCTCGATCTGTTATGCCAAAAAAAATCGCCACCATCTTTCTTGCTTTATTAAATACTAGATTTATTTTTGTGATTAAATTCCGGGTTGTCATTTTTGGTGTTTTGGTATACGGAGCGACTGGTATAGATGGGTATAGATATAGATATAGATAGATGTATTATCGATTGTTTTGGAGGTCATGGGTTTAAGACTTCCCCTTTATTTTAACCAATTAGGTTGGATCAGTCGTTAGAGCTAATGCCTCTGGAAACAACGATCATGGGTTCGATCCTCATGTCCAGCAAGGCTAGAGGTCCTTTTCTACCTATGGTAAAACCTGGAAGCAGCCTCTCTACCTTTGGTAGGGGTAAGGCTGTCTACATATCAACATCACCCATACACTGTCGAAAACGGTATTGAAACCCAAAATCCGTGGAAGACGGCATTGGTAGTTACTTACTTTTTTTTTAATTAACGGAGAGAGATAAACGGCTTGTGGACGGAGGGTGATGTAATGATACAAAAAGTTGTTATAGGGTGATCTAATAATAAATTTTAAAAAAAAAAAGCACATTTGCGAAAAATAATAAAATGGCAAACCATAAGGTGATGTAATGAAATTTTCTTTATATAAATATATGAGAAATTCAAAACCCGCTGGCTCCAGAACGGGGGCCGGCTCCAGAGATGCTGTGAGTATGAGATTATTACACACTTAACTTGGGTAAAACCCCTTCACAATCATTTATTAAATTACTAAAAAATAAAATTCTTAAGTGTTCTTACCGTGTTTTCATTTTAAGGGATTTTTCATTTGATTGGAAATATAGAATACAAATTTTAGTAGTAAATAATCTGAGAATCTGGACGTGAAGTTTCAACTCATTTTCTTATTAATGCATCACCTTCTTTATACCTAAACTAGATTAAACTCGCACATTGTGCAAGGCTAACTAAGGGGGTGTTTGTTATTGAGATTCCAAAACAGATTTTGCGTTTTCAAAACTGATTATGCGTTTTCAAAACTGCGTTTTGAAAAAGCAGGTAGGTACATGCTTCTTTAAAACTGCGTTTTCATAGCAGATAATCACTTTTTTACACAAACACTTTTTCAGATTATCTGCGTTTTACGAACATAATAATCATATAATCAATTCAAAACGTATTCCCAAACACCCTCTAAGAGCGTAAATTAAAGGTAACTGATAATTACTTCTATATTCATAGTTTATTATAATATAAAAAAATAGTCAAATTACAACCGATGCAAATAATAAAATTATAATTTGTGAATAAATGATATGTTTTAAACATGTTAAAGCATGATTAATGACACGTAAATTTTAATAAGTTATAAAAATCTTTTTTTAAAATCTATATCAAAGACTTAACTATATTAACTTTGAAACATAATCAAACTTTTTTTTTTGAACATTCAGTCGGTATGCGACATCAGGGAAACCTCACCGTATAATGGAGAAGTCTTGTACGTACTCTAGACAACGAGATGTTGACCATAAGGGGTTACAAGTATTCAGAGGAAAAAACCCCAAGACTTGTCATATTAAATATTTTAAAATATGACGAATAAATTATTTTTGAAATATATTTAGAGAAAATATTATGACTATACTTATTGCAATCTATATCCAAACTTAACCAATATTATTTTTAAAACATATTTAATTAATGTATTAAATACTTTTAAAAGATTACCACTAACATTTGCAATCTACTATATCTTTAAATAATAATAACATATACTTCATATATTAATTAATGAGTTATAAAAAAAATTTAATTGATGATGATTAGATATGGGTTGAAATATATATTGAAAAAAATAATAGAAAATATATAGAAAAGAGACATGATATGTATGCAAAATGGGGTAACCACATAAGATTTGGACTATCCTCTCTTAATTATAAATTATAGATAAAGAAGATCACATGTCATTGTGAAATATTATGTTGCAGGGGGAAAGGATTTCCTTGTATCTCGATTAGCTCCTCGAATGAATTGGTAGCATGCCCTCAGTTCTTATCAGTAAATGTCACATACAACATGAACCTCTTCTACCGATATCTCGAGGATGGTGATAAAGGGGAACATGTGCCCTTCAAATACAAATTGCATGAAGAGAAAGAATATCGGACATCATGTGTAGCACAAAGAAGAGGTGATCAATGGCTAATAACCACACTATACCAATTTACTAGCTACCAAAAGGAACATGATTTTAAGATTCAAGTCATAGGCCAGTTGCGTCCTGATCATGTTCATCGTGATGGTGTTCAATGTGAAAGATGTGCGCTGTTTCTTGTAGGCATTGAATTCAAGCCCGTGGAGCATGTGAGTTCATTGGTTAGAAACATTTGTGTTAGTTCAAATCATTTTCAATTCAGAAAAACTGTCCTGTGATTCAACATATAAGAATATTTAAGTATTTGCTACAGGAGAAAGATGGAACTTTGGAAGAGGATGAAATCAAGGTGGATATGCAACCAAATCTGGACACTGATTGGGAAGGAAAATTGCCAAGTGATTATGCTGAAATAATCAAATTGTCAAAAGATGATGATATGCAGGGGAAAACTCACAAGGAACTCTACTCTCTTCTTCGTAGCGGGTTTTTAATCCATACAAACGACGTTGAAAAAGTACGAACTTCCTATCCAAGTATGAATCAGTGTATCACTTGCTTAACCAAAAACTACATTTAATCTTTACTTATAGTCAACAAGTTAATTCCATTCGCTAAATAATACTCGTATATGAACATGAATGTGCATTAATTGGCATTCAGTATTACACCGCACCATCACTTCACTTCACCTTCCACAAATTCTATGTGGATGTAACTGACACAAATGACAGATCTAATCGTGCACCACTTATCGCTAAAATGGGCTGGATATAATAGCGGGCATATTGAAGAGGATCAAGCGCCTAATTACATATACCACTTCAAGTTACGAAAGTTAATGTGATTAATTATTAGAGTATTATTAAATTAGTATAATCTAGATCGCCAACCTTATCACATCGATTATCTTACACTACACAGTATCATATGCGTTCATTTATCATCATGTTTTTCTGTAACAGGTTCAAATAACAACAGTTTTTTACTAATGAACATTGCAGTGGTTCTCTGTTTCCAAAAGTATGAAAAAACGTCATATGCTTCCCGCAATAGTAGTTTTGCAAAAAACATTGAATTTTCTTTTCTGGATGCAACAATTCACATGGAAATCTTTGCCAGAATCAAGGTTACTCTCTTTCTCATCATTTTAGTGTTGGCTAAGGATCATATATGTATGTCAACGTCATATTTGTACCTGTAGGTTTGAATTGGTGGGTGAATGCTGTCAGATAAAAGAGTTTATTATTGTTTGTGAATTGGAATCCCAATTATTGTCACTGGAAACAACCTATGCATGTTATCTTGTGTACAAACTGCCTACAAATCCCTCCTTGGTTAGTGGTCTGCTACAAATTGACGACAAAACCCGCCAGGGTAAGAGCAATCACAAGCTACAAGTTGTCGATTTACTTACTCCTACACATATCCCATTTATCAGACGCAGAGTTGATGAGCCCCATGACATCCCAAAGAGGACTCGCAGAATAAAAGGCCACCCAAAACTGAGGAGAGATGGTTGGTTGGAAATTCAAATATGGGACTTCATCCACACGGATGTTACCCAGAAACCAATCACGATGCACTGTCATGTGAAAAGTTACTATCGATATAATCTTACGGGTCTTCTTATACAAGGCATTGAGTTTAGGCCCGCAAAAGTTGTCTTTGCATCTTCACCTTGATAATTCAATTCATTACATGTAAGACACAATGTGATATGCATTAATTTTTATTGATGGTATGTTTTGGTTCCCTGGAATTCTCAATTGTTAAAAAATGTTATAGTCATCAATAGTTGGAAATTTTTAGACAAGATATTTTAACTTTAAAAGGCAGGCTTTTTTTTTTTTTCAAGACTCGTGGTTCCAAATATAATAAAAAGGGGTCTAATTACATTTACAAGCGAAGTTTGGAAACCTGAGCCAAGCTACAAATTATTTTTTTTTATATATTTGAAAGGCATGAATTAATTGCGAATCGGGAGATCTAGCATATGTTGTTTTGTTATTTTAATCGGTTCCTGCTTGAGAGCTCTCGCAAAATAAATCCTTAGTTCAAACCCCTCGATGAGAAACTGATAAGTGATAATTATATAGACTTTTACCGCACTAGTTTTGGCCATTTTATAGTCTTTTGAGTGAACTTATGATACTTGATGACACGTATATGTGATTTCAGGTTCATTGCTCGTGGAATGAAGGAAAACGTCAAGAAATGGTGATAAAGGTCTTGAAGGAAGATAAATGATGGTTCGATGAAGATAAATGTCTTCCACAACTAATTTTAATCACCTTAAAGGGAATATAGAAGATATAAAAATCGGCCACAAATGATTTTAGTGACAATCCAATTGGCATTGGTGGGTTTGAAAAGGTTTTTAATTCTCACTCCGGGAAGGAGGGAAAAAATGTTTCATTTAAGCGGTTTGTAAATGCAGGCAAGGAGATGTCGAGTCTTGGAAAGAGATAGCACTTGATCATCAAGTACGCACGGAACAATTAATTCTTCTTTTGAATTTACTTTCACTAGTGAATTATGTATAAATCCATTTGAAAACCAATGACATTCCGTTCAAGATGTTAAAGGGTGAGGTATCGGTGAATTTAATAACGAGGAGATCATTGGTTCAAGTCCTAAATAGAACAAATTATTGGGGCTTTCCATGTTGGGTCACGAGTTTTCTCTCACTTATGGTGATATTCCTCCTATGGGGACTGGAGTTGAGCGGGTGGACTAGTTGGTGTCATTAATCCCAGTTTACCATTATAATAAGGGAGTGCCTATTTACACATCATTTATTATTCATTTACACACCGTTTATACATCTGTTTAATGTAGAATTCCCAGTTTTAGTGGCCAAAACGAACCATATGAAGTAAAACGGGGAAAAAAACAGTGTGTAAATAACTCTGCATCTTTCACTGACATGTCAGAGCCTGACACCTCAGTTTCAGTATATATTAAAAAAGTAATACGGACCGTCACATATTTAAAACGGTGGATATTTTATATATATATATTTTTTAAAAAGGAGTAGAAAACAAAAAGTGTCCATGTGTTTTCACTATTTATCACTTATGGTCCATCTTTCTTAATATTTTGCAATATCAATCACTTACCAGCCCCACGTTAACCCCGTCAATAGGTGTCCCATAATTATCCATATACTATAAAACGGAGAGTATTTTACCTGGATAATATAATACGGTCCGTATTAGATAAATGAAATAAAAAGCAAATCAATAGGTTTCCCATAATTATCCGTATATTATAAAACGGGGAGTATTTATGCCTGCTAGTCCATATTATATAAAACGGCATAAAAAGTAACATTTTTTATATATAAAAAAAATCAAATAAATTTGATATGCTACGGGTCAATAAGCTTCTTAAATGGGCCTATTGGGCCTTATGGGCCAAATTATGTTTAACATTTGTATAAATGAGTCAAATGGGTTGTATATGCACATCTTTTCCTATTGGGCCTAGTGGACCTCACTAGTTTGATATCTCATGGGCCAAATGGGTTATGTGTTCGTCTTTCACTCGAATGGGCCTAGTGAGCCAAATTATGTTCATCAGTTGTATAAACAGGTTAAATGGATTATATGTGCTCATCTTTCAATCGAATGGGCCTATTGAACCTACATACTTGTTTCATATCTCATGTGAGTCATGTGCATGTATATATGGGTATATGTATGTAATTTCCAAAAGATCCACATCATTTGATATCTCATGAGCTAAATGGATTGTATGTGCTCGTCTTTCACTTGATAGGGCCTAGTGGGCCAAATTATGTTCATCATTTGTACAAACGGGTCAAATGGATTACATGTGTCCGTCTTTCAATCGAATAAGTCTATTGGGCCTACATATTCGTTTCATATCTCATGTGAGTCGTGTGTATGTATATATGGATATGTGTATGTAAATTCAAAAGATCCACATCGTTTGATATCTGATGGGCCAAATGGGTTGTATGTGCTCGTCTTTCACTTGAATGGGCCTAGTGGGCTAAATTATGTTCAACAATGGTATAAATGGGTCAAATGGATTATATGTGCTCGTACTTTAATCAAATGGGCATATTGGGCCCACATACTCGTTTCATATCTCATGTGAGTCGTGTGTATGTATATATGGATATATGTATGTAATTTCCAAAAGATCCACATCGTTTGATATCTCATGGGTCAATTGGATTGTATGTGCTCGTCTTTCACTCGATAGGGCCTAGTGGGCCAAATTATGTTCATAATCTGTATAAACGGGTCAAATGGATTATATTTACTTGTCTTTCAATTGAATGGGCCTATTGGGCCTACATACTCGTTTCAAATGGGTTGTATGTGTTCGTTTTACATAAAAAACGTGTTTTATGTACATAAGTTAGTGGGCCTTCACACATTTGATAACATTTTTAATTTCAATCATTATAATGATTTGACAATAAAGCTACTGAGTCGTAGTTATGTATATATGGATATATGTATGTAAATTCAAAAGATCCAAATCGTTTGATATATGATGGGCCAAATGGGTTGTATGCGCTCGTTTTACATAAAACGGGATGGTTTATTTATATAAGTTAGTGGGCCTTCACACAAGCTACTTCTATATAACTCAACTTTTGTTATCATACACATCTATTCGATACTTGGATTTTTTTTCTCACACCTAAAAATGTACAAAACAATTGTTTTATGTAATGTTGAGATTTTTTTTAATTTCCACCATTATCATGATGGACTATTAGCAGATGATGAGCGAATAACACAGATAAAGCTCGTCTAATCTGTGTTTGGTTTATTATTTATGGTTGTGTTTTTGTGTTTGAAAAATAATTTTGTTAACAAGTTATTTCCCATAGGTGAAAAGCGACAAAATTCTTTTAAAGTATACATTCATACTGTCAAACGTATCAGTTAATACAGGGGATTATCAGGAAGTGAATATCTTATGCTGATTAGAAAGAGTTTTTTATGTAAAAATATCAAGTACTTTACAATTATTAAAAAAATTTTAAAAATCTTGTAATTAATGTATCGGTTAATACAAAGAGATTTTTATGTTAACATATCAAGTATTTTACAATTATTAAATTTTTTTTAAAAAACTTATAATAAGCTTTGTATCATCTACACGCTCATATCAACGATTTCGTACATTATTAAGAAGATTAGAGAGGAAAAACTAAATTTCACCGTTAAAAAAAATTATAATAAGGTTTTCAACTAATTAAAATATCTTGTTTTAAAGCATATGGATAATACAAGACACCTATTGATGGAGAATTAAACGGAGGTAAAAGAGGTGACGGTTGTGTTACACTTTTAGTATAATAAGGATGGATAATACAAAATCTTAACAAAAGAGGTGTGATAAGTGATAATTCCTTGAAAATACAGAGGAACTTTATATTTGACTCATTTATATATAAAAAATTAACTTTCTCTTGTTTTTATATAAACTCCCCGTTTTAAATCATATACACTATTTTGTTGATTATGACGCGTCATTCTCTGACATGTCAGTGCAACAGTGTAGAGTTATTTACACACCGTTTTTTATCCCGTTTTATTTTATACGGGCCGTTTTCATCACAAAAACGGGGAGTACTACATAAAACAGGCCGTATGAGCGGTGTGTGGATGAACAGTTGCCGGTGTGTAAGTAGTAGCACCCTTATAATAATCCTTTTAAAAGTTTTCAAGTATAGATTTATTTGACTGTATATTCAAAACTTTTACAGGAGATATCTCAAGACGTTAACAAGAGAGTTAAATTTGAAGAAAGAATCAAAATGGGGATCCCTCTTAAAAATCATGATCATTTAAGTTGTTTTAATTGTTATTCCCTCCATCCCATTTTAATTGTCCTATTTTGACTGGTCAAGTATTTATCTTCTGACTTTGACCGTAAATATCTTTGTTTGTGTAGTATATTAATCGATGAAAGTTATATCAATGAAAAGTTTTATTTAAAACTCAATTAATTCATATATGTTATATCAAGTGTTATATAAAACAAACAAAAATATTTACGGTCAAAGTTGAAACAAAAAGACTCAAAAAGTCAATCTATGACACTTAATATGAGACAGGAGTATATGACTTCTTTATAATATTAGCTAACTAGATTATTGCTACGCCCGTTATTTTATTTTATTATTATTTTTTTTAATATTTAGAAAACTTTTTTTTAACTTTTTATAGATAAATATGTATTCAGTAAATACATATTTATTCGACAATGCCGAATACTAGTTTATTTCAAACGACACATGGAAAAATTAGAAATTTCGGCATGACCTCATCGTAATATCAACAATCCATACCTGCTAAATTTTTAATCCAAACAACCTGCCTATAAAGAACCAAAGTACTTTGACATGACTCAGTTTAAGGACCACATTACCAATTTAAAGTAATCGCACATTAAGTTCGTAAAATATGGGCTAGTAATGTAACAAGCATAATATACTCGGCTATAATTTTAAGATAACACTTGCATAAACCTTCTGCAAGTGCTCATCCACGGCTATGGCTTCTCAAGGCTCATCCTTTATGGTTGCTTGTCACTAACACCAAATCCATTTGCACCTACAATATTTATAATTAAGGAATAAGCACATCGCTTAGTGAATATATAGAAAGTAAACATACGAATGTTCTGCATTATATAAACTGCGTGTATATCATACTGCGTGAGATAAACTGCATGATTGTCCGCAAATATATTCTGCCAGTTGTTCAATTTTATGGACCAGGCTACACGTATATAGCCAACCTCCATATAATCCTATATGTCTGCTAAACATAATATGGACATCATATCATTCTGAAGTATTATACTGCTCATAATATAGACTGCAAGTACAATCTGTCAACTGCTCAATTATATGGACCAGACTACACGTATATAGTCAACCTCCATATAATCAAATTTGCCTGCTAAATATGATAAGGTCATTGTATCAAACTATAAGAAAGTAAATAATACAATTATATGCATAGAAGGGTTAACTGCTATTCTTTAATGGTTCCCTTCTACAACGTCAATTCACATACCTCCACAAAATTCTGCACATTAGCCTTATATATCTGAATATACATCATACAATCACATAGTAATCACATTTGAATTAAAGCTTGTATATTTACATAACATACATACTTACACAACAAAACATCTAGATACACATAACAATTTGACTAACACAATTCTACGATCACATAACGATTAAAGCACGTGTGGTTGCATAACATACACAATTACACAACAAAACATCTAGGTGACAAATTGTAAATCCAACAAACAACATGGTTGTCACCAATCTAGCATACTTAGCGTTCTAGCTCACAAATAAGCCAATTCAACGCTATAATCATACCTCAATATACAACATCAACAACCTAGATTCTGCCTTTGGCATGATCATTATCTAAGGCCAATAACAATGGTTAACTGCAAATACTGGCTATCAATTTTCAAACTGCTTAATTGCTACCTAAAACTTACAACTGCAACAAGGATTCTACTTATTACATTATCAGCTTAATATTATCGATAATAACAAATTTTGCCACTAACTTCTCTATTACCATTCTAACAAATAAGCTTAACCACATAACCGTAAGAAAGCCTTCAATAATGAAACTTCCAAACTATTGTTTTAATCATCATAATTATCGACAAAATCTTATCAAAAATATGCAAATTTCCCTGCTTGGTCTTGATTATTATCATAGCTAACATATAAACCAAAGCTTCATATAATTACATATAACTGCATATAAATATTTGTTATATCATTATTGACTGCACCCAACTTATCATATGAAACATATGTAATCTGATTTCATATAATCATCTGCTAGTTTAAGTTCTATATACTCACTTGTGGTCCTGCTACATCATACACCTATATTCTTCAAAATCCATGGCTACCTATTAACCAAATTCGTATAACCCATCAACATCTCTACATATTATTTTTTCTAACTTTTTGTTACCCAGTACTTCTCAAGTCAATTATTTTCACTTCTTTATCATTATCTTATCATTACCTTATAAAATAATATTTTTTTCTTAAACTTTTTATGTCACCTAACATAACACAAAAACTATCTCCAAATCTTACTAAAATTTAATATATGTTTCATAACTAAACCCAGATACTAAAAAATTAATATGGACCCAAACAGCCACCTTTTCTTGATCTAAGATATTTTTATATATGTGACATCCGTCACCAAAACCGGTACTTTATTATAGTCTCTAACCTGAATTTCTAATTTCTTGACTAGTCAATGTTCTTATATAGTATAGCAAGCGTAAAAATGTGGTGATCATTCCAATATGAGACTACTATTACTTGGATTCAAGTAGTTTTGGACTTAGTCTTTTGATCTTTCTAAACATAGATGACTATAATTATTCCCGTACTCTTTAGACGCGTAGTTGTTAGTTATATTTATTTTTAGACAATGCTAAATCATCGTAGACTAATTATCTGTACTTTGAAGTTATAATCTGATGAGTTAAGTCGTAATAATAATAAAAATAAGATTATAAAGATAAACATGAAATATTTATCTAATATTAATTTAATAATCAACTATCCTAAATACATACTAACTCAAACACTTAACTCTTTAGGAATAAGATATATATACCTTATAAATTAACTATCAAAAAAAAATTTTTTTTATAGCAAAACCCTTTTGGCTTTGCTCCTGCCGTCGACCCAAAATCCCAAACCACACCACCACAAAACCAAATTGTTATAATCCATATTATGGAAAGCTTAATCCTAAAGATTTCTTGGAATTTTGGTAAGCTTATACAATTTATACTATGCTTTAAAAATGTTTTCATCATATAAATTATATGGTAAAATTCTTATAGTATTATATTTTATATTTGTCAAGGTATCTAAGGAGTGATCATCAATCTTGGGGTAAATTACTTATCTTTTCTTTTTATATATATAACTATATTTTTATTTATTAATCTTTATTTATAAGTAACCTATTTGATGAATATATATTATGGCAAATTTATAATAATGAATGAAACGTTTTTTTTTTTAGGGTTAAGTCAAAAACTTGAAATATAAATCATATTAATGTTAAAAGTTTAAAAATTTAATGTAGCATAATAATTAATGTAATTAAAGAAATCCAATTATGAAGACATGGAAATCATAATAACAGATGTAAATAGGTGTGGAAAGATTTGAAAGTTTATATATGTACATTAGTTGTAGTAGTCTTTAAAACAGTAAGTTTGAGTTATTTCAGAATCTGGACAGATTTAGTTTGTTAACTTTGAAAGGTCTTATCTTGGTCATGGAAGATGGTTAAGTCACGTTTTTGGTGTCTAAAATTAAATTCGGGAAGTCTACTTTTCTCGTGGAACTGGTTTCGTGTAAAAATATGAAGTTTAAGTTTGTCAAACGAATTTTATAACAAAACTGCGCAAAGCTGAGTTTTCCGAACAGATTTAGGTCGACTTCAAATAGTCATATCTTGGTCGATTTTATGAACTGGGAGATTATTTTTTTCCAGAAACATTTTTAAGATGTTAAGAGTGTACAGTAAAAATTTGGAATTTTTTTCAAGCTTCGAAGGCCCTTAACTTTTATAAACCTTTTCTGCGCGCAAACAGTGAATTTTCTGACTAGTATGTGATTATGGAATTTTTAAAAATATTTAATGTGTGAAATAAATTAAGTAAAAATTCATGTAAGTTTATAACACTCTAAGGTTACAGTAGTTAAGATTTGAAAACTTGAATTGTTCGTTTCATCCTAATAAAAAATAGATAAAGTTACCAAAAAATTTAGTGAATATGAACTTGTAAAACCAATGGTACATCATTAAAACAAATACACTATATTAAGTTATGTGACTTGTAACTTAATAATACATGACAAAATCAGTTGTGAATATTTTGAAAGTATCCATATATGTATATCATCAAATGCGGGCTACAATGGACGGATATTGACCATGTCCATAATTGTAACTTGTACATGTATATGTTTTGTAGATTCTAGTGATCTTTTGGACTTTGCACAACTGCTTGCTGATTGAGGTGAGTTTCGTGGCCCCTTTATATATTATTTCTTTGGGGGAAAATGATGCTCAAAACACTTTTCATTTCTTTACTAGCTGTGCCAAAACTTGTTTGTTTTCATGGACAAATACGTGTAATTATGAAATTGTGTATGCTAGCTCGTTTGTATTGATTTCTTTGATGCAATAGATGTCTGTTGATATCTATTGAAGACTATTGGATAACTATCGACCAACTTTATACTCCAGCTGGTAGTTGTTGGTATTTAAAGCATGATTGAGTTGTTGACAGGAGTGATGGGGATTGTGTTGTTGGATAACTATGATGGCATTGATCAGTATTTAGTATGCTACTACATGTTTATATTTACACTATTGTCCAAACTTGATATATCATGCACAGCAAACTCATTTGTATTCCTTTAAACCTACGAACTCACCAACGTTATGTTGACATTTTCGAGCATTCATTTTCAGGTAATAACAATGCTTAAGAAGATTGAGCTTATGGACTTTAGGAAGACCAATAAAGAGATCCTTCATGGACTCCTAGATTGCATGTGAAACATTGAACGCTATTTGCTATTTGTTACATCTTTTGATATTTGAGGCGTGTTGCCTAGACTTATCCCGCTTGTGGGAATTGCATTTATTTTGATTTCATTTAGTATGACTCTATTATAAAGTCCATGTGCTATTCCTATATCTTTTCGTCATATCCTACGATTTCGCCTAAGGTGGGGTGTGACAATATAACTATTAATTATACTAGAAAACTAAGAAATTATACCTTAAAAAGATGATAATCAAAGCCTATAATCGATTAGGAATGATTTGGTATATTTAGTTTGACCTGAAACCCGCTATTCCTTCTCCTCTTCTTCTTCTTTCCTTCCTGTGCCGACTTCGTTCTCTCTTCTCTGCCGACTTATGTTTTTCTTTTAGTTTGGTTTGTCTTGAACATGACCACATGGTCATTATATATTATGATAATGTTTGGAATTAATTTCCAAAGTTTCATATAAGCCCCTCTCTTTATAACTATCTTGCACTTTAGTCCTTTTAGTAAACGTCGCTTAAAACATTAGGCCCGACATTTTATTTATGCGGCTTTTTCAATAACTCGACATTTATTCATTTAATAGATATTACTTTTAGTAATAAAATACTACTGCGAAATTTGGGGTGTTACAATTATTGTCCCGCGTAATATGCGAGTAAATATATTTTTTATACTTATATATATCTAAAAGTACTATTTTCTTAATTAATTGTTAACAAATTAATATATTCAATTTCACTTTATTAACATTTTTTTTTTGACCTTGATAATTTCACAGACACTTATTGTGTTGCTCATTAAGTCTTACTGATAAAATAAATTATTCAATGCCAAAAGTTATTGCTTATCCATGCCATCACAAGTATCTCGATGTTATTCGGATTTTCATGGCATATCATAAAGAATATCACACATGACACATTATTTAGATGGTGCCAAGACATACAACCTTCTAAACCGAGTTGCGAGATTTTCACCATCAAGCCAATGATCATTCCAAAATCTTGTCTTATTTTCACTCTCAACTGTTCTTTACTAACATCTTAAGGAGGCTAGCAATCGAGTGTGCCTCAGAGAATGAGGAACATATATTTGCCCATATATTATTACCATTTGTTTTACAGAGGAACACATACTCAGAATCATGAATCACATTGATGATTTTAAACCTAACGTAATTCAGATTTTAAACCACATGTCATATCCATTTGTAGATATCAATACTAAATTAAGAGAATCCAGACCACCAAAACCATCCACTTTTTTACCTGACAATTGTCTTCCGGTAGATCCATTACATTTCATTTTCTGAGTTCAACCCCCCTTCCTCCCTTACCTCTTCCACCAAAAAAATGAAGTTGTGATCTTTATCAATCGAAATAGAGAAAAACAATATATCCTAAATACTTTGAATTGCCGAGTTATAATCCATCATAGACAACACATTAGCATTGAGTTTAGATTTTATTCTATAATAACTTGCAAAATTTATGAAATATAACCATGGATGGAGTTCCCACTCCCACTCCCACTTGGTGAATCTTGTCTTATTTTCACTCCATACTGTTTTTTAATATCTTAAGGGGGCTAGTAATCGAGTGTGCCTCAGATAATGAGGAACATATATTTTTCCATATATTATTACCATTTGTTTACACAGGAACGCAAACTCAAAACCATGAATTACATTGATGATTTTAAACCTAACGTCATTCAGATTTTGAGCCACACGTCATATCCATATATTTCACTTTCCGAGTTCGACCCACCCTCCTCCCTTACCCCTTCCACCATAAAAATGAAGTTGTGATCTTTATCAATCGAAATAGAAAAAAATAATATATCTTAAATACTTTGAATTACCGAGTTAGAATCTATCATAGACAACGCAATAGTATTGAGTTTAGATTTTATTCTATAGTAATTTTGCAAAATTTATGAAATATAACCATGGATGGAGTCCCCACTCCAATTTGGTGAATCTTATTTTATTTTCACTCTCAACTGTTCTTTAATAACATCTTAAAGGGACTAGCAATTGAGGGTGTGTCAGAGAATGAGGAACATATATTTGCCCATATATTATTAGAATTTGTTTTACATAGGAACACAGATTCAGAACCATGAATCACATTGATGATATTAAACCTAACGTAATTCAAATTTTGAACCACATGTCATATCCATTTGTACATATCAATGCTAAATTAAGAGTATCTAGACCACCAAAGCCTAAACCACCCACTTTTTTACCTGATAATTATCTTCCCGTAGATCCATTACATTTCATTTTCTGAGTTTGATCCTCCCCCTCCCTTACCCCTTCTACCAAAAAAATAAAAAATAAAGTTGTGGTCTTTATCAATCGAAATAGAGAAAAATAATATAGCCTAAATACTTTGAATTGCCGAGTTAGAATCTATCGTAGACAACGCATTAGTATTGTGTTTAGATTTTATTCTATAATAACTTTGCAAAAATTTATGAAATATAACTATGGATGAAGTCCTCACTCAAATTTTGGTACAATGTAAATTTTTTTAAGGGTATTTTTGTAATTTTATTCCTACAAAATATTAATAAATGAAAAATACATACAAACATTGACTTTGTTGCCATAGGCCTCTTCTTTGATAGTACATCACTTGGTTGGAAACATTATTTTTGAGATAAATCCCTTTATTGATAGAGTACAAATTTTAAGTTGTTTTTATTTTTAATAGAATAGGAAAAAAAGGGTTGGAAAACTGGTTTTTTCTTTGTTTGGGTAAATATAGACAACATTGATGATATACTTGTATGTAAATACGTTATATTTTTTTTTCAATTTCCTATATAATAGTAATCACAATAGTCATGCATATTTAGAAGCTAAATTATATATCATTAATTTTGATAATTTATTTTATGTTGTTTAAGAGAGTGCAATTTTTCCGTCACCACATGCTCCAAAATTGCAGATCAATGTTAAAGGTTGACGTTCCCAAAGTTGTCACTACCTAAGCTAAACCCGGCCTTCTCAACACTGTCGTTGATAATATGTAAACCCAACATTATATATATATATATATTGTAGATACATGGTGTTACGACATTATTAGTATTCAATTTTATTTTATTATGGTTTAAAATATAGCTTACTATTTTTATTAATAGAAAATTGATCTATATATTTTATATAAAACATATCTTAAATATTTCAAACTAAAATATGCTTTAATTTTTTCATATGATATTAACTATTATTCTATTATATAAGATATAAGATAGATAGTATTATTTAACTATTAGGATATATATTAGCTATTAATCTATTGAATATATTTTATTAGAATTATTGGGTAAAAAGTGTAAATTTGTGATGGAAAATCAAAAAGTGTAAATTAAATATAAAGGGGGATTTTTTTGTCTAGTTAATAAGATATAAGATAGATAGTATTATTTAATTATTAGGATGTATATTAGCTATTAATCTATTGAATATATTTTATTAGAATTATTGGGTAAAAAGTGTAAATTTATTATGGAAAATCAAAAAGTGTAAATAAAATATAAAAGGAGATTTTTTTGTATAATTATAAAAAGTATAAGTATTAATATTATCATTTAATAAAGACAAAATAATTAAATTTGATCTAACGGTTTTAAATCAAGAATGGAATCCATCCAACGATTCTTGTTTGTTTATGAATCAATTTAGCACCTTGTTATATATATATTGGTAGATATTGTATATTCTTTTCTTTTTTTGACAAAATTCTGCTTCCGTGTATATATTGCACTAGGGAATTTCACTAAACTAGAATGGGAATATAACCAAATGATACAGGAAAGCAATGTGTACCGTCAGATGTTACTTCAACCGCTTGTGTCTCAAGTCCATTGAAATTGTACTTTTTACTAGGTCCAACTTTAGCAAATGTTCCACTCTTTGAGGTTACATTGTAAGGATATATATCACTAACTTTGTTCATATTACCATTATATTAGAAAATAAATCTTATATTTACTACATAATCATAACAATAGAAAAATCTACCAAAATTATTGCTATTTATAAATCAAGTCTCATTTTTAAAAATGGTATTGTGGCTAAAGTTAAGAGGTAAATGAGACTTGATTTCTTATAATGGTAATTTTGAGAGGTCTTTTTTATTAATGGCAATAAGACCAAAAGTTAAATATTTTGCTAGTTAACATTCTAAGTTGATATGATACTTGGTTTCGAAAAATCAAATTGTAACTTAAAAATGAAGGTTGAATCCATCCTCTAATGAATAAAGTGTATTAGTGAACCCTTGTGATGGTATGGTATGAAGCACCTTGCTATGTAAGTAATACTGAAGAGGATGCTTCATTGTATTCTTGAGTTTTTTTTTTTTTTACTATAGAAAGAAGAGGAAAGGAAAAGAAATGAAGAAAAATTGCACTTTTGAGTTTTTCATTTTAAAGAAAGGAAAACATGGGGATAACTTTGTTTATAATAGAAGGGAAGCAAAGAAAATAAATAATGAAAGTTTACCTTAATTCTTGACTTTGTTTTTAAGAGAAAAGGAAAAGAAAAGTTGGATAATCTAAGTCTTTTTCAGATCCTGAACTTTTTAGCCAAAAATAATTACATTGTGAAGGAAAAGTTTATAACCCATTAAGAAATGGCTCAATTGCCTTCTCATCCTTAACTTTATGGATGATTCTTGTTGCGTGTATCGAGGTCCATATAGTGTTGTTTCAGTTTTCTGGATTTCTTTTATATTAGTAGCAATCAGTGTTGTATATTCACATAATATTCATAGTTCGTAGATTTAATATATATCAATGCAACTTTGTAAACATGAGAATACATGAAGTTTTTTAACAAAGTAGATCGCAGATTTGTCCCATATTGTTCGGACTTATATTAGCATTATTACTCGCTTGTCAGAAAGCATTTAGTTGTGTTGTTGGTATAAAAACTTGGAACTTTATCTATATGAAGAACATAATTGTAAAAAAAATTGTGATTTTTATTTCTTTTTTTTTTAACTGAAGAATGTTAATAACTTTTTACTTTTTTCCCATTTCCTTAAAACTTCTTTTAACTCGAAAATGCATTTTATATATACACTATTTTTTTCTTTTCTTTTCTATCTAATCATATCATATCATTTCTTTTTTTTATTATTACTTTAAACTTGAAAATATAGTTGCAGAAATGCAAATTTTCCTTGTTTCCATCTTAAAATCCATTTCTATTTACAAGTAAGCTCTGTTTTCTTGTCTACATATATTGGTTTATGGATAAAGAGAAATATGCCCCCTTTAAATACAAATTGGATACGAAAATAAAATATTGGGCATCATGTGTTGCACAGAGGAGAGGTGAATGGCGGAATGCCTTATTATTCCATTTTACTAGCTTCGAAAGGGAACACAATTTCACAATCAAGTTCTCGGTCTAGTTACATCCTTTTTATTCAGATGCTCATCAATATCTTCCTCGTTTTTGTGGTTGTCCACGACGGTGGTTGTTTTTGGTAATCATAGGTGTCATAGTCTTTTTGCGAGCATATTAATCTCAAGAGTAGACTCGCTTTGCGGGCCCAAACTCAAAGCAGGTGAGCCTCTGTGGCCACTAAGACATATTTCTTTAAGGAACCAATAATTGAACCTGTTGCCTTTTGGAAGCTTCATTATTATGGAAAACCATACCCAACCAATGGACCACCACCCTAGTAGTTACAACAGTGGGTGTCACATCTTATAAACATTGAATTCTTGCCCCGTGGAATATGTAAGTTGGAAATTATGTGTTTGCTTACTTACATCACATCCTTTTAAATTCTGGTTATGATATTAGTAATTAGTAATTCAACACTATATTTGTAGTTCATCAATATCTTCCTCGTTTTTGTGGTTGTCCACGACGGTGGTTGTTTTTGGTAATTATAGGTGTCATAGTCTTTTTGCGAGCATATTAATCTCAAGAGTAGACTCGCTTTGCGGGCCCAAACTCAAAGCAGGTGAGCCTCTGTGGCCACTAAGACATATTTCTTTAAGGAACCAATAATTGAACCTGTTGCCTTTTGGGAGCTTCATTATTATGGAAAACCATACCCAACCAATGGACCACCACCCTAGTAGTTACAACAGTGGGTGTCACATCTTATAAGCATTGAATTCTTGCCCCGTGGAATATGTAAGTTGGAAATTATGTGTTTGCTTACTTACATCACATCCTTTTAAATTCTGGTTATGATATTAGTAATTAGTAATTCAACACTATATTTGAAGTTCATCAATATCTTCCTTGTTTTTGTGGTTGTCCACGACGGTGGTTGTTTTTGGTAATTATAGGTGTCATAGTCTTTTTGCGAGCATATTAATCTCAAGAGTAGACTCGCTTTGCGGGCCCAAACTCAAAGCAGGTGAGCCTCTGTGGCCACTAAGACATATTTCTTTAAGGAACCAATAGTTGAACCTGTTGCCTTTTGGGAGCTTCATTATTATGGAAAACCATACCCAACCAATGGACCACCACCCTAGTAGTTACAACAGTGGGTGTCACATCTTATAAGCATTGAATTCTTGCCCCGTGGAATATGTAAGTTGGAAATTATGTGTTTGCTTACTTACATCACATCCTTTTAAATTCTGGTTATGATATTAGTAATTAGTAATTCAACACTATATTTGAAGTTCATCAATATCTTCCTTGTTTTTGTGGTTGTCCACGACGGTGGTTGTTTTTGGTAATTATAGGTGTCATAGTCTTTTTGCGAGCATATTAATCTCAAGAGTAGACTCGCTTTGCGGGCCCAAACTCAAAGCAGGTGAGCCTCTGTGGCCACTAAGACATTTCTTTAAGGAACCAATAATTGAACCTGTTGCCTTTTGGGAGCTTCATTATTATGGAAAACCATACCCAACCAATGGACCACCACCCTAGTAGTTACAACAGTGGGTGTCACATCTTATAAGCATTGAATTCTTGCCCCGTGGAATATGTAAGTTGGAAATTATGTGTTTGCTTACTTACATCACATCCTTTTAAATTCTGGTTATGATATTAGTAATTAGTAATTCAACACTATATTTGAAGTTCATCAATATCTTCCTCGTTTTTGTGGTTGTCCACGACGGTGGTTGTTTTTGGTAATTATAGGTGTCATAGTCTTTTTGCGAGCATATTAATCTCAAGAGTAGACTCGCTTTGCGGGCCCAAACTCAAAGCAGGTGAGCCTCTGTGGCCACTAAGACATATTTCTTTAAGGAACCAATAATTGAACCTGTTGCCTTTTGGGAGCTTCATTATTATGGAAAACCATACCCAACCAATGGACCACCACCCTAGTAGTTACAACAGTGGGTGTCACATCTTATAAGCATTGACTTCTTGCCCCGTGGAATATGTAAGTTGGAAATTATGTGTTTGCTTACTTACATCACATCCTTTTAAATTCTGGTTATGATATTAGTAATTAGTAATTCAACACTATATTTGAAGTTCTAGTTTTGATGACTTTATAGGAGGATAAAAGTAAGGTGGGTAGATCGCCAATCCAAGTATCAGATATTGATATGGAGAAAAGATTGTCTAAGTGATTTTGTTGAACTAATTAAGTTGTTAGAAAGTAATTTACATTGAATTCTTATTAAACTTAGTAACTTACTAAATACTAGACACACTAACACTAGTATCTTGACTACAGTTATTTGAGAATAATGCAAAAAACCAGTGTATTGGTAGCCTTTTTTATGAAAAAAAAGTAAATTAGAAAAAAATCTATATCTATATATCTATATCTATATTAAAACAGTAGTTAACCGACGCTTTTAAAGCACTCTTCAAATCCAAAGCTAAGCTAATAAATTGCCACGTAGGATTTATCCTATATGGCATCTTCATATTATTTTTAAAATATAATATTTTATATTATTAAAAAAAAATATATCTCTAATAAATCTTTATAAAATCTTTAAATATTTTATACATATCACAAAATCATTACGCAATATTCACTTTTTTAAAACCTACAACTTTATTTATTCTTTTCTAAATTTGTTAAAGATGTTCGTTGTTATTTTTATTTTGATTATATAGCAATTATATTTTTACGTGCTCCATTTATTTTCTTTAACTTTTGGTTCAAGTATAATTAACACATGGTCTTACGGGTGAGTTAAAGAAGACATTATATTTTCATTTACAATTGCAAGTCTCTCACCAACTAAGATCATTATTGTTTTTAGTTTGATTTATTTAACCTATTTTAATTTTATTTTTTCTTAAGATTTCTTCTTTTGTTGTTCATAGCGATTTTAAGCCCATCAATTTTGTTTTTCAGTTCTTGATCATGTCAAAAGTTAGATAACTTATATTTTCTTATTTGGTCGATTGTTCTATTTTTTCAGTGGTACATAGCAAGAATTAGGTCTAATTCTTATAAATATTTTCTATTCACGTCTCCATAAAAACAAACAATGAAACAACACCACACTAGCAAAACCGAATTTTGTTGGTTATCGATGCCAATATTGAAAGTTTTAAAAAATCAATACAAAAGCCGCGCATCGCGCGGGTGAAAATACCTAGTATATATATATATAAGGCTATCCCCAAGTGCTCACGTGGCACTCACTGAGCTCGCCACCTCAGCTTTTTCCAATGTGGCATCACCATATTGATTCTAGCGACACATCAGCGTGCCACTTTAGCACTACATACGCCACATAAGCATGTAATCTACATATTTAATTAATTATTTAAAAAAGAAAGAAGTGGGGATTGAACCCACAACCTCCTATCTAACATGTGTTATGATTTGCCACTTGAACCACAATGCTTTTGATTTATTTTTGGGAAAACATAATAGTTAAACAAGACAATCCATTGATTTCATTAATTATTTCAATCATACTTTTTTAATGCATTGATTGGATTTCATATCTATGGTTAGTTGTGTATTTTTGTCATTATATTGAAGGGAGTCTAGGTTTTTTTTTTTTTTAATATAATTTTGGGTTCATCATTGTTATATTGTTAAACAATTTTCTATTTTAATTTTTTCCATGATATTATTGTTTTTGATTTTTCTATGGTTAAATTGGTGTATTTTATTTTTCTTTATATTGTTCTTAATTGGTACTCCGAGTGCTATATTATCAGAGAGATATATCTTCATTTTTACTAACAACTATTCTTATCATCATTTTTATCGTTATTATCATTTTAACTTATGTATTATATTTGAGGTCATGTGAGTTTCTTTTTAGATCTCTAACCACTTATACTTTTAAATCTCTATCCTTATGTGAACAAAAAGGATAACGTAAATAACGTAGTTACAACGTATATTTTTAGTCGTAAATTCCATTTCACTAACGTCTATCATATTCAACATTTCGTCACTTAAAGTATCCGATTATTAGTTTATCCGTGTTATTTACGTTATCCTTTTTGTTCACATAAGCTTATATTATACGAGTAGCTTTGTATTATATATTATCTATTTAGTAGAAATCTTTATAACAAACTAATAAAGTACACATGAATGCTTACAAACTAGAAAACTGTTTATACACATAGTTCAAATGGTTTCGTGAACATGAATGATCGAGTTAATAATTACAAAGTTTGTTATTTTTTTACATATAAAAGTCTTATTTTAATTTTAATTTTGAATTTACAATTTATAATAATAAATTAATGTTTTTTATAATATATTAAAGTAGTATAGATATATCGATTTTCCATCAACAACTATTTATAAATGATTAGTTCATACAACACACGTATATATAATCATGTTGGGTATATATAGATAATCGTGTTTCTATTTACTCAAGTTCTATTAGTGGTAAAGACATAATTTTAGATCAATTAGTGTATAAAATATACCAGTTATTTTAAATTGAGTGAGGATGAACGTATGAGTTTCTAAATGTATCTTTTGGTGGGAGGTAAGTTAGCTTTAAATTGCACCAATACTAAAAAATAGTACTGAATATATAGAATTTTATACATATTAGAGGGTTGTTACTACCAGCTTTGACCTCCGTGTAACTTTGCCATCTTTTTTGTTGTATATGAGTATAACTTATAAGAAATCGGTAAGATATAAAATAGTTCGGGACAGTGCCCGGGTATAACCTAGTAAGTAAACAAAATGCACCATTTCTTTTGTTTACAGATTTTATTTTTTAACTAGTAAACGAGTAAAATCTGCCCCTTGCATTACCAAACAAACAGTAGGTTTGATGATCTCCAAGATCGAGATAAAAAAAACAATTAGTTTTGTAAGAACACACTTTGTTGAATGAGCTCCTTGATTACTAATTGGCTCTGTAAACAAAGATCAATGGCGATAATACCAATCGTATTTGAACAAGAAAGTGGAAATTGTATTCAATATATACACACACAAATTCAATTGTCAGAAACAGAAAAAATGGGCGTACATATTCGCCATTACTATGTCTCAACAACTTGACACCTTGCTCACCTCAATCTTAGACTATATTCACATTAGTCCTTGCATCTTTACATGCTTCATATATTTCTAGTATAGTTTGCAACTATTTTATACGAAATAACATAGAATTTTTAAATTTGATTCCGCTACTTCATTTTACTGCCAAAAATAAACACATCACAATAGGCATTCTCCCAAAACAAAGTTTATGACTTCCTCAACCACACACTATAGTCATGATCGGAGTTGACTTCACGATCTCATTGTATAAACCTGCATTATATTTATATCCCATAGATTCAAGCCTCCTTAAAGTCGGCTGTATGACACATTTCTAGATCTCATTGTATGAGGATTCATAATTGATCTTTTTGCTAGTAATTTTAGTGTAACATGCAATTGCATGACCATTTTGTAATATCTTGAAACGTTATAATATAGCGTTTGATGGTGTACCCACCGTCACCCAGGATAAAGCCTCACCCTAGGAAGGCTAAGAGGTCACCCAGGGTATCACATAGCCCGGGAAAAAGAAGATAAACACGAAAAGATACGATTATATCACATCCTTAAATAAGGGAGATCGTTACCAAAGATAAGAAACGCGTTGGAGACTTTCTCTCCACGAAAAACCACTATAAAAGGGGGAAAACCCTAAATCATTATCATCATACTCATCAAGGGAAAAACCCTAAAAACTTGTACAAGATCTCCGGGAAAACCCTAAGAGATCTAAACAAATCTAAATCGGCGTACAAGGGAGAAAAACTCCTACCAACAGGGAATCGCCGTCCAATCCATCAAATACCTCCAAATCTCCTAATCTAATCCGTTGTACAAACAATTGGCGCCATCCTCGGGACAATCGTTACTCATCACCACAACCTGCACCAAAAAAGGTTAAAATCCGGAAAAATTTTCTCACAAAAAATCACAAAAACGTTTAGATTCCCTGTTTCGATACTCAGATCCCAATAATGTATGCCGACAAAGATTCCAGTAAAGCAAGCATGAAACGAAAAGGTCCAGAAGACTCGCACATCCAATCAAGAGATCCATGTTTTCCCGCTTTAGGAGACAAAAAAGCTTGCAAATATCCATTAATAATACAAGCACAAATATTTGATATTTCGGTACAAAGAGTATATACCGATAATGGAAGCGAATGCGACATTATATATGAACATTGCTTCTTGCAATTACCAGAAGCAATAAAGGGAAGAATGACAAACCCCACAGGCCCACTTGCAGGATTTGTCGGAAACCACGTATGGCCCCTGGGGGAAATAGATCTTGGTGTCACCCTGGGGAACCCTCCGTTTGCACGAACGGAAACCCTAGATTTCACTGTAGTGCGAGCACCCTCACCATACAACCTTCTCCTGGGAAGACCAACAATACAACGAATGGAGATGGTACCTTCCACAGTCCACGCCATGGTACTATTCCAAACGAAATCATGCGTGGGAATGATAAAATTAAGTTATGATCAGACAAAACAAATCAGTGAGGTGAAACAATCAAAGGAGGAACTAGAAGAAGTGAAGATACCCAGCCAGAATGTTCAAGCTCAGGATAATGACAAGGTACTCGTAAACCCAGCCTTTCCAGATCAACTAATTACCATAGGGAAGGGGCTGCCAGAAAGTTTCAAAAAGAAGTTACAAAAATTTTTACAACAAAACATCAATATATTCGCATGTGGATACGCGGATATGACAGGGGTCCCCAGGGTGCTCACCCTAGGGGAACAGACCTTCGTTACGGAACATAGGCTGAATGAAAGGAAAAGCATGGAACCCATAAGACAAAAGAAAAGAAGTTCATCAAATGACAGAGATGAGGCAGCATGTAAAGAAGTAGATGAGCTCGTAAAAGCCAGAATCATAAGAGAAGCCACGTACCCCACGTAGATTGCAAACCCAGTAATGGTGAAGAAAGGAGACGGAGGCTAGAGAATGTGCGTAGATTTCACAAATATAAATAAGGCATGTCCAAAAGACTGTTATCCGCTACCAGAAATAGACTATAAAGTTGAATCTTTAGCAGAACATAAATGGAAATGTTTTCTAGACGCCTATAAAGGATATCATCAAATACAAATGGCTAAGGAAGATGAAGAAAAGACATATTTTCACACAAGCAAAGGAACATTCTGCTACACAAAGATGTCATTTGGACTAAAAAACGCAGGAGCAACCTATCAACGACTCGTAGACAAAGCATTCCACAAGCAAATCGGGCGAAACCTAGAGGTCTACGTAGACGACATGGTCATCAAAAGTAGAACGGAGGAAGAACTACTTGCAGACATCCAAGAATCCTTCGAAACACTACGGAAGATAAAAATGAAACTCAACCCCAAAAAATGCTCTTTTGGAATGGAAGTTGGGAAGTTCCTAGGGTACTATATCTCAGATAAGGGAATCCAAGCAAACCCATCTAAGGTAAACAAGATATTCGAACTACCAGCTCCAAAGACAGTAAAAGAGATCCAAAGCCTAAACGGAAAACTCGTAGCATTCTGACGGTTTCTCTCAAAAGGAGAGGATAGGCAATTGCCATTTTTCAAGACACTAAAGAACTGCGGGGCCAAAAAAGGATTCAAATGGACAAAGGAGGCTGACGAAGCATTCGAACAAATGAAAAAGCACATAGCAGCAACTCCCTATCTTGACATCCCCAAGGAAAGGAGAGACCCTGTACATATACCTCGCAGCCTCCGATGAATGTGTTAGCGCAGTTCTATTAACAGAAAGGGACAGGAAACAAATGTCAATCTACTTCGTAAGCAGGATACTGCAAGGAGCAGAAGCAAACTACCTAGAGATGGAGAAGCTTGTGTTAGCACTTGTTCACGCAGCAAGAAGACTACGCAGGTACTTCCAAGGGCATCCAATTGTGGTGCTCTCAGACAAGCCGCTACGGCAAATTTTAACAAAACCAGAAAAATCTGGAAGAATGGCAAAATGGGCAATCGAGCTAGGAGCATATGATATCGAATATAGGGCAAGGCACGCAGTCAAAGGACAGATCTTAGCAGACTTAATTACTGAAATAAGGGAAACAGGAAATTCAGTAACTCACTCCACGACACTCACAGTCACTGGGGAAGCAGATTCTAAAACCTGGGAATTATATACAGACGGAGCGTCAAGTTTAGAAGGCTGCGGGGCCGGAATACATCCAGTAAGCCCAGACAAACAAGAATACATATATTCCCTAAGGTTCGAGTTTGAAACAACGAACAATGAAGCAGAATATGAGGCATTGATAGCAGGATTGGACCTGGCCAAAGACATGAAAATCAGAAGCATCAAAGCTTTCGTGGACTCCCAGCTCGTAGAAAACCAAGTAAAAGGAGAATACGAAGCCAAATGAGAGATCATAAGGCTATATTTGGGAAAAACAAAGGAATTAATCGAGCAATTCAAAAGCTTCGACATCGAGCACATACGAAAAAATCAAAACAAAAAAGCTGATGCTTTAAGCAAGCTAGCCTCATTAACATTTGAAGACTTGGGGAAGAAAGTACTAATAGAGGTTCTGAAAGAAAGATCTATATATGAGAAGCAGGTGCATGATTTATTTAAAGAAGAAGGAAAAAAACTGGATGACACCAATAACCGAGTATTTGGTGAGCGGGATACTACCAGAGGATGAAAACGAAGCAAGGAAAATAAGAATTAAAGCTCCACAATACAAGTTGATGGATGGGAACCTTTACAAGAAGGCATTTTTGACCCCATGGTTACGCTGTATGGGACCCAAATAGGAAGAAACAATAATTTTTGAAATCCATGAAGGAATCTGCGGACTACACGCAGGACCCAGGTCAGTGGCGACAAAAGCACTGCGCCTAGGGTATTTTTGGCCATCAATACATAGAGACGCAACCAAGCTCTTGCAAAATTGTGAAGCATGTCAACTGCACACAAACGTCTACAGGCTACGAAAGCAGGATATGACGTCGGTAACATCTGCGTGGCAATTTACAAAGTGGGGAATTGATATAGTGGGGCCACTTCCAAAAGCACTAGGAAAGGTAAATTTTCTAATTGTGGCTATTAATTATTTCACAAAATGGGTAGAAGCAAAGCCAGTGGCAACAATAAACGAAAAGACAATTGAGATTTTTGTCTGGGAATATATAATATACCGCTTTGGGTTACCACAAATGATTGTCTTAAATAATGAAAAACAATTTGCGGAGGGTACGTTCACAGAAATGTGTCAAAGGCTAAATATAAAACAATCCTTCACATCAGTATACCACCCACAAGGTAATGGGCAAGTAGAAGCAATCAACAAGAAGATTGTGAAAGGTATGGAAAAAAGGCTGGGACGTAGCCATAGTGGCTGGGTAGATGAACTACCACTGGTACTCTGGGCACATCGTACAACACCCAAGCAAAGCAATGGGGAAACCCTATTTTCCCTAGCCTTTGGATCAGAAGCAGTCTTACCTGCAGAAATACAAGTCTCCACATGTTAAACGACAAACATAAATGAAGAAGACAATAATACATAAATGCGTATAAACCTCGACCTTTTGGAGGAAAGGAGGGAAATTGCTTCAATCAGGGAGGCTGCGTATAAACAAAGAATTGAGAAATATTACAACAAAAGAGTTCACCCACACAGCTTCAAAGTCGGTGATTACGTCCTTCGGCTCAACAGCGCAAGCCAAGTAGAATACCTGGGGAAAATGGGACCAACGTGGGAAGGACCATATAAAGTTGATACAGTCATCGGAAATGGCGCCTACAAGCTTTCAACAATAGATGGAAACCCCGTTAGCAGGACATGGAACGCAACAAATCTCCGTAAGTTTTATTGTTAAAAAAATATAAAAAAAACAAAAAAAATATATAATATATATGTATATGCATAAATAAATAAATATAAAGAGAAAGGGGGAGAAGATCTTCAACTCTTATTAGCAAATAAATACTATATTGTAATTAAAGTGCACTACTTCAAAAAAAATTACAGGCCTGAAAAACTAAAGAACGGTGGGGACGCCTACCGGACTAATACAAGGACGGGTTACAAACCCTCCAGTATGCAAAAAAAAAAAAAAATTTATAATTCACGGTGAAGAAGGATCGCAACCTCACACACATAATTATTTTGAAATGCCAAAAAAGGTAAGTGCATTAAAATAATCATACTCCTATGATTATAGCAAAACACATGCCTAAAAATGCCAAAAAAAAGGCAATGGCACTAAAAATCATACTCCTATGATTTTATTAAAGCATATGCCTAAATGCTAAGAAAAGCAAGTGCATAAAACAAAATCCTGAAAAAGGTAAAATTGAGTGAATGGGGAAGAAGAGATAAGGACAAATATTGTGACTTCCACAATGATACAAGGCACGATACAAACTCATGTATACAACTGAGGAAAGCAATCGATGAAGCCGTTAAGACAGGTAAATTGGCACATCTGGTGAAAGGAATCCGACAACAACCAAGGCAAAAAGACGAAAACCCCAAGAGCTAAAACTACGAAACGGGTAACAAAAACCCGATAACTAAAAGCCGGATGAAGAATCCGAGTACGTAACAAAAACCCGATAACTTTAAACCGAATGAAGAGTCTGAGAACATAACTACGACCCGACCGACGAATCCGGACATATCTTATAAATATCAAAATCATCACGAGCAGCTTGGTCGACGAGAGACTTCCCGGAAAGCGGATTCACCTTGGTCAAGTGGTGCACAAAAGGAATTACTTCTGTCATCACCTTCTTATACTTAACCTGTAGAGCGGATAGATCGGAACGAAGAAGCTGCACCTGATTTTCTCTATTTACCATCCCATCTCGAGCGATCTGCAACTAGATATCTTTCACATCAAGAGCGTGCTTCAAATTTTGAACATTGGAGGAACAATCATCGATAGATACAAAGACAAAACCAGGGGACGCGCCACCATCTTCAAGACGTTGCTTCAGGACTTCCAGATCTGACTCCAATCGGCGAATTTTTATCATATCAACATACGACCTCGCACCGAGCTTAAACTTTTGGCCAATAGTCTTTATCCGGCCATGCTTACAGAAAACACTCCTCTTTTCCCGATAACCCCACTTTATCTATTTATGGAATCTACCAGCAAAAGTAAAAAACAATAAACCAGATCCAATTGCTTACCTTATATAGGGATACGAGACGCACTATCGTCAATTTGCAAAAAGGCCCATTCAAGATTCGCTTTAGTACAAAATTGCCCCTCTCAAAAGCTATCTAGAAGACAGCAGACTCCCAGGACTAACTCTTCGGCAAAGACTAACAACACGATCTTGGCATATCATATTATTAGTTTGGGGGGCTTGATGGTGTATCCACCGTCACCACGATAAAGCCTCACCCTAGGAAGGCTAAGAGGTCACCCAGGGTATCACATAGCCCGGGAAAAAAAAGATAAACATGAAAGATACGATCATATCACTTCCTTAAATAAGGGAGATCGTTACCAAAGTTAAGAAACGTGTTGGAGACTTTCTCTCCACGAAAAACCACTATAAAAGGGGGAAAACCCTAAATCATTATCATCATACTCATCAAGGGAAAAACCCTAAAAACTTATACAAGATCTCCGGGAAAAACCTAAGAGATCTAAACAAATCTAAACCGGCGTACAAGGGAGAAAAACTCCTACCAACAGGGAATCGCCGTTGAATCCATCAAATACCTCCAAATCTCCTAATCTAATCCGTTGTACAAATAGTGTTATACTCAATGTGATTTGCACCTCGACCCCATCAACATATTGTTTAACTATATACATATGAACAGTGGGCAAAATAAAAAACAATAGAAAAAATAAATCGAAAAAATTTAAAATGAGGCAAATTAATAAATGCATAAAATTTTTTTATCAATCTATCTCAAAATCTGAATATTTAGGGGGGGGGGGGGCATTGGTCCCTCGTGTCTCCTATTGGTACCGTCCATGCATGTTAGCTTTTTTTCCGTAACTTACTTTCTTCACATACAATTATCATTAATGTCTTTCCATTACTTGCTTTAAGAGTATGGGAATTTCAACTATTAAGATATTTTATTAATGAACAATGGTTTTTTATTTCTAAAAATATGAAGAAACATCATATGCTATCAGTAGTAGCAGTTTTGCAAGAAAGGTCAATATGGAACTCTTTGCCATGAATGAAACAGCTAATATAGAAACCTTCACCAGATTCAAGTAGTTATGTCTCTTATTCATCAGTTTACTCACTAAAAATAATCATTTTCGGTAGAACATTACTTAGAGTAACGACCATTTGGGTTAGCATTTGAAAGAGGCTCTTACTTCTCGGGATAAAACCAAGGTTCAAATCTTGAAATTAGGTAGATTAGTATTAATTGGTGTAGTTTAAGAGGAAATTAAATATGATATTCAAGAAAATAAAAAAGAAAAATTCAAGGCCATGAGGTTAGAGAATAAAAAGAATCACTCTTTAATTTTGTTTTATGTGTTAATCATGGATACATATTCATCAGATTCATGAGTCTTCGTTTTTTGGACAAATAATGAAAATCTTCGATGCATTTATATATATAACCTACATTTTATATGTGTGTGTGTGATGTTTCTCTTGGTATAATGAATATTAAAGATCATACATTTTGTATTTAAAATTATTTTCTTTTTCTATTGTTATTTGGGTTTAAATTGGTGGCTGAGTCGTGTATGTAAGTGCACGTTGACAGTCCACGAATGCACAACTTATGTTATAGTTAAGCTAGACAAGAAAGTAAATAAGAAGGTAAACAACAAGAACAATGACAAGTTCAAATGTAATAAATCTATGCAAGTATAATCATATGTATTATTGATTAAACGATGAATACATGGTCCATATTACAAACTTGACTTACAAGAATACAAATGAACAAAGTAATTGCTAAGTCTAGACACACTAAAAACTTAAACAATTACAAGTGACACACACTTAAACAATTACAAGTGACACACACTTTTGAGGTGACAAACACGCTTGATACAATGCGGTTGTGTTGCTTTATATAGAGGTGCAGTTAGGGCAACACAACCTTCCTTTGATGGTGATAGATGGTGGTTGTTGATGTCCCATTGGCTCCTTGTACTTCTTTGCAAGAACCCTTGTCTTCTTTACCAAAACGGGTATGAGAGAGAAAACCCTTGTTTTGGTCCCAACTTGTATCTTTGCCATATTAGGTATTTTACAGTTGGAAGAACCACCATGTGACTCTTGTCTTCATCTGGTTTGAAATCTTCTCGCCTTGACCAACAATTTGGGCAGCATACAACCCGCTGAAGAGAGTCACTGGACTCGCTGAACACTCGCTGACGTCAGCGAGCAAGTCTTATTAGCGAATCCAAGACTCAACAATCTCTCCCTATTCGTTAAGGAGACTTCCTGAGTAGATAAGACTTAGAAAAGAGTAAAGTATGGAAGGAAAGATGTCTTTTATATCATTAAAGAATATTACAAGCTGAAGCATAAAGCTTTTACAAATATAGACATCTAAAGATTTGCAGCTTCAGTTTCCCACACATCTTCTTGTTTGGCTATTCTTAGCACTGGATCATCTCTTCTATGAGGTTTCATTAGTTCTTCATCAATCTTGCTGATGAAACCTCTTGCATTTGAAAGCTTGGAGAATCTCTTTCTGATGCTGACGAGGAACCATGTGGAGGCCTTTTCTATTTCTGCCAGTCGAAAGAAGAGCTGACTATTCTGAAAGTTGAGGAAAAAGATGCCAGCAGATGATTCAAGTACTCTCCCTTCTTCAAAGACACTTCTGGAAGGAAGTCTGAGATTTAGTGCAGCATCACCGGAGATAGGAGGAAGGTCAGCAGACACAGATTGATACTCTGCCATTCTTTTTCTTTGCATTCCTCTGCCTGATGATGAGGTGATGGCTGCTGGAGTGCCAAGTGCTTGCCTCAGCATGGGCAAGTTGGCCTTGAACTTTGTCTCATATTCCCTAGCCTTTTCAAAGTACTCCCTCAACATCTTTTGAAGAGGAGTGTAGCTTGGATCAGTTTTGTCCTTTACTAGCATGTGCACTTCAAACCATTCAGAAGCACCAAGAGTGGTCTTCTTTATTCCTTCTAACATGATTGGTTTGTCAGCACCTTCTCTCAGGATCTTCAGGTTTGTCTTTAATCCCATGTCAGCAAGGAAGGCTTGAGCGACAATGATCTTTTGTGGTCTGTTTCTATCCTCCATATATTTCAGCCACTTTGCCTTTTCACCTTCAGATCTTTCTCTCTTTTGGCTGAGCTGTTTCTCCACATCAGCATGCTTCTGCCTATACAAGGCTTCAGCCCCACCAGTCTGCAGCAACAACTTCTGCTCTCCATCTAGTTGATCTTTTTCAATAAAAGGCAGCTGGCTAATGTATTCCAAGTTTCTCTTTTCATTTTCTTGATTTGTCTTGATTCTGTCCAGCTCCTGAATAGCCTCTTCTTGAGTTTTTCCCTCAGCAGTCATAGCAAGTATATCGATCATTTGATGTTGATGACCCGCTGGGGAAGTGATGGAGAGATTTTGTGATTAAAGAGTGATAAGGGGTTTCTTAAAGAAACCAGACTCTGTGAGCTGTTTTATTCGTTCAGCTGTTAGAGGAGTAACTTCAGCATTTCCAAGGAAGCATGAATGAAAGACTGGAGAACTTCCTTGGATCTGTCAGTAGCCATTTCTTCAGCGAACCAGGCCTCCCCTTCAGCTCTAAGCACTTGTGGGTCAAATTCTTCAAAGTTTTCAATCTGGGGAGAATTTGCAACAATAGTCTACTGCTCCCCTTCAGCATGAACTTCCATTCCAGTCTCCCCCTCAACACCAACAGGGGAAGCACATACATTTACCTCGCTGACAGTCACTATTGCCAATTCATTATCTTCAGTTGTGGTGGCGTCAGCAGCATCATCCTCATTCAGTACCTTCTCAGCAGCTGCGTTATAAATTTCTTCTACCGCCTTATTCACTGCAGCAGTGACAGCATCTAAGACCTCAGCGTCAATTTTCTCCCCCTTGGAAGTGGTATTGTTAATAACCACTTCCACAGTAGCTGCAGGCTTAGACTGCTGGGCAACAAGCTGAGTCAGCAGCCCTTTGATCTCACCCATCTCCTTTCCTAAATTCGTTTGCCTCTGTCGATCTTCCTCAGTGAAAGAAACCGGAGGAGGAGGAAGATCAGCCACTCGCTTGTTTAAAGCATCAATTTTTTCTGTATTCTTTGCGATTTGAGTAGCCAGAGGGGAGATGAGATTAGCCAATTTCTTTACTTCAGCAGTAGCATTGAAGCTGCTGGAGGCTGCTTTCTTCACTGAGTAACGGATGGAGTTGCCAATCTTGCACAACGATCGAGTAAAGCCTTTTGTGGCCTGCTGATCCTTGTAGATGACATTTGTATAGGTGCGAAGCTTGTCTTGATCAGCAGCCATTGAGACACATTTAGTTTTAATGGTCTCGATGTTGGCAGTGTTTTCACTTTGTTTCTTATACCAACTTTCTAATATCTGCACCAATTGACCACTTTCTTTATCTTTAAGTTCAACAGCAAGTATGGCGGCCTTAGTGAGATCATTCAGCTGGTTTTCCACCCTTGCCAGCCTATCCGAAGAGTAGGTAGAGAAAGAGATACCCAGGTCTTTGGCATTCTGAGGTTCATTAGGCATGGCAACAGATGAGCAGCCAGGAACACTTAGAAAAGAAGAGGGCATGCCACGAGAGAGCATGGTGTTCACTGGTTTCATGGGTGGAGTCTGAGGTCTGGCATAAAGAGTCATCACCTCAGTTTCTTCAACATTCGCTGCTGCATTATTATCAGTAACAGCTTCTTCAATATTTTCTATGATGGCTGCTGCATTATCATCAGCAGTAGCCTCTTCAACATCCACCTCCATATCACTTGCATCCAATTCATCAGCCTGGTTGGAGGAATCCAGCTGGAATGCATCCGCCATAAATTCACCCAACTCCAGATCACTTTCTTCATCGATTAACTCATCACCAGGAAAATTTGCTTCACTAGCACTTACATTTTCAACATCAAAAGCAACTTCCACATCCATCCTTCCCTCCATTGAAACATTTAAAGGGGTAGGGGAACCGGGTGCCTCAGCTTCAGTGTGTTGTGTCACCAGAGCATCATCGGCCGAAGAATGTACTGTCTTTAGCATCACCTGTGATTTGGCTGCTGACAGCGACTCAGAGGGTTGAGAAGAAGAAGAGGGAAGTATTTGTGGGGTTGACTCAACTCTAATGGGCTGGGGTGGCCCTTGATCTTCACCAACCTCTCCTACAGAAGATTGAGGTGGCTACTTGCGGTTACCCTTTTTCTCGTCAGCAGCCTTTTTTGAGACTGCTGATGGGCTGGCTTATTGTCCTTGGGAGTGAGGACTTCCTAACCTTAGAGGTTTCGCCATTTGGTACTCGCTGTTGCTGTTTTGGCACAGCAGCAGGAGGTGAAGTGGAAGAAGAAGTGGTTTTCTTGGTCTTTGATGTGCCAAATAGGTTTGCCAATTGATTGCATAAAATTAAACACCTGTTGCTCGAAATTCCCTTTGACAATTAAACAAATAGGTTTGCCAATTGATTGCATAAAATTAAAGAAAGATTCAGACAATATAATTAAAAGTCATCCACCTTGACTTCCCTTGACTTCAAATGTGATTGCATTTGATGAGGAACAAATTCTTAAGAGTTTGAAAGGTAGTCGTGACAAGAATAAACTATTCACGTGGTACCACCATCCATGAATAATTTATCGATCCACCTGACTAGTTTAATTACCCAAGCCGGTACCACCAAGACCAAGACAATTCTTCTAACAATCAGTTTTTATCTACTTATCAAATTATCAATTGAACCTATGTGACAATAACGTGGTACCACCAACCGATATCAATCACGTTGAAAAATTTAATCTTTACTTAAAAATGATATTCACTATCATACCATGAACTAGTGATAATTACTTATAGACAAGTAACCGTTTTAAAATCACATACACATTCGACTGGTACCACCAACGAAGAATCATATGCAACCAATATCGATTTTAATTAAATGAAAAGAATTAAAACCATCAAGATCACGGAACAACGATAATTAAATAAACCCTTTTAAATTAAAAATATAGCAATCACATTATCCGTCTAGTTTCATCAAGGTGGATGATTAAACAGTTAGCCACTCATGATCAATTCACAATAATCAAAGAAACGGAAAAGAAACATGAAGTACCAATTGTTTGTGTAACACCCCAACTAAGGCGGAACAATGAGATGTACAGAAAGTCGAGTATTCAAAACAAAGGATTATAAATAACATTCACCATAGTTTTATTTGATAAAAGAATTTACAAATGTACACGCATGTGAACCAATTTCCAAGTACAAATGCGTCCACCGTACTTGAATATTAAGTTCCTGGAACAAATAACAAGCACATGAAGTAGTATACTACAATGATCAAGGCGGATTCCATTGCCTATCACAAGGTTTGATCTTTGACTCCAAAGGGCAATGAAAATATTCATGAAGCATATAAATCCTCAATGCTTAAGCTTATTTCCTGAAAAGCATGAAGAAAAAGTGTCAACTACGAAAACGTAGTTGGTGAGTGCATAGGTTTTTATATAAATCTTGGTACATCACCGTTTTAATACTTAGAAAAACTGATTACTATTACATTTCGAAATATCCAAACCATATGATCGACAAATTTTTCATATCATGTTATCAAGTTTCCAATACCATAATGTCATATCAAGACTTGGAGAATCTATAGTAAAATTTCAGGTTCTCATTTGTCAAATCATCATGAGAGAAAAAGTATATAAATTGATTAATCGTATATCATACCAAAATCATTCGGTTACCAAAATCATTTCAATATCACCAATTTCAACGTCTTTCAAGATATCACATGAGGGACGATACCCAATCCGTATGTCCAAACAATTTCCAATTATCAACAATATTAATATCCCTTTCACTTAGCCACAAGGGCATAATTTACATAATTTTGATGAGTAAATGCTTGAGCCACTACTAGTACCATTTTATTCAAGTCCGATTACAATCCAATAATTCAATTCATAGCACAAGTTGTCAATCAAGTGCCGTAGTAATAATGACAATAATGATAATGGGTCGTGCCATGGAGACGCCCGATTATCTTTAGGTAGTTAGAACACCCGAGGGCCAGACTAGAAGTGGAGGTTGTCACGAAGGCAACCAACCTTCCAACAGTACGCTTTGGGTGGGCGGACGAAACCTAGTTGCGCAACTAACTAACTACAGGCCTCCACTTTCGGAGTAAATAGTAGTGTACCGAACGCCGCGGTTTGACAGAACTCATGCTCATCACATAAATCCTTTATTTTCATGAACATACGAAACAATTTTATTTCATACTCATATATCAAAAATCATTTCATATAACAACTCTCTTTCAAGAAACATTGCATATATAGAAAGTAGTTTCATTTATCATGCTTTTCACCCCGAAAGTAAAACACATAAAAGAGTTTGAAAGGGGGCTATGACTCACCTTGGTATGCCGCATATTATACTGATTTATCCAAAATGGGTACTTCCCATCTATAGCTTCCTTGACCATATATCCATTATGTTCCTCCATCATTTTTCAAGCCAAGACTATCCCTACGATAGGACTAATATACGTAAGTTCCTATCTTAAGCCATCACTTAGAAATGCCATTTTCATTATGTTACTATCAATTGTGGGGTCCAAGTATATTGGTAACACTCGCATCGTTTTGGTTGTAGAGATTGATGGTGTAAGGGTTACTTTCATTACATGTGTAGTTATAATTTGTTAGATTTTGGTAACTTGGCTTCATTTGTGGTTTCACTTGGCATCTTAGGTTATCATGTAGAAATATCATATTAAGCTATGTTATCCTTATTCATCATTTGTTGTGTAACCGATTTTAGCGCGAATTAGCATTTGTGATATCAGTATATAACTTGGTTAACATAATTACTTATTCCTATCTCACTTAATTATCTTTGTTTTATTTTTATTACACTTATCTCATGAAATTCGTTTAAGTGTTATGGGCCATTATCAATTGGGCCTTAAGTGTCATGGGCTTTTAAATGTTTTGGGCTTACATTAGTTATTGGGCTTTACCTTATTTGGGTTAGGTGCATAATGGGTCATAGTGGTTATTGGGCTATAAGGCTTATTGGGCCAAGTGGGCCTACTGATTTGTGTTCCTTTTGGGTTCATTATTTGGGCCTGGTTAGCCCATTATGGTTCTTAGTTCATTACATAGCCCATTATGCCATTTATAAGATTACTTACAAATTTTCTGTTTTATACTTTATTTTTAAGAAATGGTAGCTACTATTTTGGGGTCAAGACGAATTATTTGGACCTTCATGATTTTTACACAGTGACTTATATGTATCTAGTATTTTTGTGAATTTTTGGTGAATTTTTAGATGATGTTTGGTGTCCTTAAAAATTATCCAAACACAAACTGTCCCGAATGGGCACTGCTTGCGACATCAGAAGTTTTATAAAAGTTCTTGATATTCTGATTGTTAGAAAAATCCCATGATTTTATTTTAAGTTCACAACACATTGAAATTACTTTCCACCATTTATGACCTCCTGTAACTTTATGGATTAGGAGATAAAAATTGTTAAAGTTTATAAAATATTCATACAAAATTACAGTTTTGACCAGTTTCAGTAGAAAAATCATATCTTTCGTTTGGTTTAGTGTTTTTGAGTAATTCCAGTTGGAGGTTAATCTTAACTCATTTGTCTACAACTTTTATTTTGATAGTTTTTCTTGAAAATGTCCTCACATGTTCAGTTTACCCGTTCTAAGACAGGAGATCAATTCTGTCAGAATGTTTATTGGTTAATACATCCCACCAATGGTTTTGTTTGCTTGCTTTAACCTCTAGATTCCCACTAACAAAATTATTTCTTTGTTTTGTATCTCTTAACATCAAATATACAGATTATATCAAATTCAAAATCATAACCATCCATCTCAAATCCCCAAATCAAAATCAATCAAAACTAGTGCAAATCTAAGCATGCATGTTAAGATCTATCACTTTCAAGCTCAATCACTTTCAAAACTAGTGCAAATTAATGATTATTTCTTATTATTCCATCATTTAAATATGCATGCATATATGTGTATTTAGTGATAAAATGAAAGGTAAAAAGAGTGGTAATCAAAAGAGTTCAAGTTATCAACCTTTGAAGATCAAAATAACAAGATGGGATGTGGTGTTGGGTCTTGTTCTTGATGGCAGCCCATGAGTCGTTTGTTGGCTGTTACAAGCTCAAAAATAAGGGAAAATAAGCTATCAAATGAAAGAATGGATGAAGAACAAACAAAGGAACATGTTGGGTACCCATTGATAATCAAGAACCAAAAGGAAGGAAGAAGATGGGACTTGTTTGCTCCTGTTTTCTGCTGCTGTTCGATCAGCCCCTTAGAGGGCTGATTTCGTGACCTTGTTGCCTCCAAATCGACTCCATGCTTCCACCATACATGACTCTAGTTGTTGGATGATCAATGGAACTTATTATTACACTAGATTAGTTAGTTTCAAGCTCCATTTTGCCTTGGAGAAATCTGAAAATGGAGAAGGAGGTGGAGATAGTTGAGAGAGAGTTTTTGGGAGGAGTGTGTGTTGTGTTTTCAAGAATGAAAGGTGTGGGGTGGTGTGTGCAGATGTATGGACGTGGGAGAGAGGAGGAAAAGGAGTTAGGAGGATGCCTATTGGTCTAATGGAGTGGTGCAGTGGGTTAGGAGTGAACTCATTGGTTAACCCAAGTGGTTTGTGTTGGGTTTAAGTCCTAACTAGTGTTTGTATGTATGTATATGTATATGTGATGTATATTTATGTGTGAGTGTAAGAATAAGTGGGTTAGTTGTATGTTGATTAGTGGATTTTATAAGAGTTTATATGTATAATAAGTTTAAGTTGTGTGCATATCTTTTAATTGGAAGACTTATTCAAATGTTGCAATATATTTATGTACTTATTATTATTCAAGCTTACTATTATGTACATAATAGTTTATAAATCTATTTTCAAGATGGTCATTATATCTTTGTGTTCAAATGTACGTCAATTAGTTTGGCGTTTGAATTGTTGGTCCTTTGTGAAGATTTATGATTGTTATCACAACTTGTGAGTCTTACCTTATTATTTATATAACTTAACTTCTCGAGATTCAATTTTTGATTCATTGGCATTTTGTCAAGTTCAATTAGAACTAATATCTGTAACTTGAGATCGTATTGAATAATTATAGTTATTGTTTATGGCATTTCACTGTACTAGGGGGTAATTATCGCTATGCTTTGAATGTCTAGAAGGTCGATTCTCTTAATAAACCTCTAGGGATAAGGACCTAGATAAGTCCAAGTAAATTATCCTAATTGGAAATTGAGGGTTGTTACAGTTTGAAGAAAATAATTTGCAAGACAATAATGTAGATACGATCTAGATGGGTGCCCGTAATATCTTCAATGAGTCCGCCTAAGTGAAACACTTGATTGGAGAAGGAAGAATCCTGATAGAGCAGCTCCTAGAAAGAGTTTGAATACCTTGAAATTCGTGCCTAGGGTTTATATTTATACCTCTTGAAAAATAAGGCTTTAAGTCGGCCGTTGACTTTTGTTGACCAGCCTCCCACTGCGGCGCAGTGGTCATGTGAAGGCCTCCACTGCGTCGCAACCAAATATCACTGGAATTCCCTTCGTATGCAACATGGATGACTACGGCGTAGTGGGCTCGTGCATGCCATCCACTGCGGCGCAGCCAAATATCTCTGCCAAATCTTCGCGTGCAAAATGGGTGACTACGGCGTAGTGGGCTCGTACACACCCACCACTGCGGCGCAGTCGTGCCCTACGACTTGTCTCTGTTGACTTGCTTGATCACTGCGGCGCAGTGATCCTCGATTACGACCACTGCTGCGCAGCCAAAACTCACTGGACAAAAGTCACTCGTGCATGAATAACCACTGCGGTGCAGTGGGCAAATGTGCATTTCCACTGCGTCGCAGTGGACACAAAGACTTCGACAACTTCGTTTTCAACTTTCAACTCGCCGCTTTCATCATTTCTTTTGCATAAATCAACTCTCGACTTCATGAATTATTGTATTAGCCAATAGTCTTCCAAATGTGAGCCAAATGACTACGTAACCTGCTAAGCGCCTGAAACTACTAACAAACACCATAAATGCGCCAAATGCACACAAAGTAGACTTAAAACATATAAATAAATGGCCAATAATGACGTGGGTAATGGGTATAAATTAGTCACATCAAATCCCTCCACACTTGAGCATTGCTTGTCCTCAAGCAAATCCAAACTTAAAGTAAACATTCCTTGACAATCAAACTATCAAACAAATGACAAGTTTCAAAAAGAAGCAACACCAAGCATGTCAAATGACAATAAGGTGGGTGAAGCAGTTTTAATCTTAAATGAAAACTCGAAATGTTTGACAATACCTGAACAATCCGTAAGCCACGATAATCAACTAAGCATAAATGAAACAAACGATCCTACCAATATCATTCTACTCCAACAAAATTACATTTGGTGTTGAATATATGAAGAAACCCTCATAGCTTAGTCGTGATGTATACTTTTTTACCATAGGCTTGAACCAGGATCGTCACTTCACCATTACGGCGTAAGGATCGAGTACATCGTCAAAATAGGCATTGAGGATGGGTGTATAGTTAAACTAAAGCTAGTTATATGAATATGTTCAAATGGAATTTATGGATGAACGTTGATGATAATTGTGAAAAATGAAAAAGTATATAATGGATATGGTAAGTGTACAAACTAGTCTAATATAAATTCATACCATTGATTGTCATCAAACCACCAACCCAAACTAGCCAAGCAAAACCCGACACCACTGTGGTGTATCACTTCAAACAACCAAATCCTCCAAAATAATACCACAAACTTCCTAGACATTTGGAAATGAGAAATATTTACTAGTAGCCCGATTTCTCTTTTTTTTCTATTATTCCATTCTCTTTATTCTTTTAGAACCATTTTTACTCTACTAGTAAATAACCTCTTACAATGATAACATGTCTATAACTCTTCACTTTCTTTGTTTGAACAACCCAAGATAATCTTCAATAACTTAACCCGTTCACGTATCCTCATAGACAAGAATATTTCACAAATCAAACCATGAAACTCTCCCAAACCATCCAAACAACCATGACAATCAACGGCCCCCCAGATTATAGGTATAGTGAGGTTTAGTTTACAAGTATGAATGGGAATTTACAGTGAAGTTGTTAAGTTACAAGGATATGTGAATGTACAAGGAAAGGTGAAAAAGTTGTATGTATAATTGTATAAGGTTGTATAAGGGTGTGGATATACAAAAGAAAATTTGAAAGAAAGAAAGAAAAATGTGTAATCAAACCTAAATGCCAATTCGTCATCCAATGTACTCATCACGATCACCAGGCCAAGTTCTAGAATCAACACATCACCTGCACACTCTTATCAATAGAAAAACCCGAAAATGGCTTAGAAATACCTCAAACACGCACATCCTAGTGCAAGGCATCAAAAATGATTACCCTTACTCCCGAATAAATCCAAGAGCCTAAGAGAGGGACGTATTTACGAGGCAAACAAACCAAAACCGTCATCTGAACAACTATATATGAAATGATGAAATCTCACATTTGGGTGTTTTGGATATATATGAGTATACAAGTAATGATATCAATCCGAAGGACTAGCCAAATAACCGTTCAGGACACACTTCGCCAATTAAAAATTTGTCAAGGAAACAGTTTGTAGTAAAATTGCTTAATAAGTAATCAATTAAATGTCAAAAGCAATTTACCACAAGGACAAGTTCAACTCAAGTTTAAAAATCAATATCAGCTTCTATTATCCCGCCAAATTGATAATACCAGTTTCAAACATGCACATCACAGTTAAGAGTTCAAAAGAGAAACTCAAACCCCTGGATAGAATCCAAAGGCCTATGAGAGGGACATATCAACAAAACCGATAGGAATCTCAATGACAAAACAACAAAAGTGATATACCCGGTAGCTTAAACCTATTTGCCACCCCCCCACACTTAAGATGGACAATGCCCTCAATGTCCATATTCGGTCACAAAAGGAAATAGGGGTAAGCGAAATCGAAAAAAAAAATAAAAGCACATACCGGAATAAGGACACATTTCGTGTTGAAACAAGTTATCGACCCCGTATAGCAAATGGCACTTCCGAAATAGGAAGGACACTTTGGTGAGCGGGATAAACAACTTGTGCCAAAACGGAATGTGCAAAAGTCGAATACATCAAACATACCAAACACAATGCGGCGCTGAACTTACTGCCAGCATATGCATGTCATCACACAATCAACAATTAAGGGGTCCCCCCCCCATACTTGGCGAAACTACAACCATCCATACCTGCTGCATAACACATCAACAATGAAGTCATAATAATAAGCCCATAACAACCTATTGTTCTTGCAACCAACATACAATCCTAAGAAAAGAAAAGAAAACAACTTCAACGTCTCATCACCCCGTAGGGTGGATACTACAGAAATAAAAAGGAAAGGGAGAAATAGTGTCAAGTACATTCATCCAAAACACCAACATGAAGGAATACCAATTAACCATCACATGACCCCATCCCACGGATCCGGACGAAAGTCATCACACGCTAGCATCATCAATCATAATGGCCGGGACGCGTGAAACTGGGCGGTGCAAAAAGATCTGTCACCCAGTTGCGGTCCTTTTCCTGTCCCGATCCACTACCTCCATAACCTGTAGCTGGCTGATCACCAACATGTCCAGAACCAGTGGCAGCATCAGCAAATCCTGAACCAGTACCTGCAAAGAAAGAAGGCAGAGAAGTAGAAATGCCACCATCCCCACCCGTGTAACGCCCAAACTGGACCGGCCCCCTAGGAGAGCCTCCCAAATCATGGGGCTGAGAAAAGAAATCCATCTGAGCAGGTGTAGAAAAATAAGATCTGCCATCCTGTCTATAGGGTGACACACGGACGGGTGGTGGGTCAAAAGCAGGAATCTCCGCTGGTGGCACATACTGTCTCCCCTCGAACTGGGTCTGCCACATCGGCTGATAATATCCAAGTGTATAGTCAATGCGGGCATTCTGTGAACCCAACCATGAGACCTCCATATCCATACGGCGCTGATAATCTGCAAAAGCTCGAGCACTAGATTGCTGACCCTCGTATATGTCCTGAAACTGCGTGGTCAAAGATGTCAAATCAATATCAGTATGGCCACGCCTCCTCGGTGGCTGAGGCTGAGGCTCCTGCGGAGCATCTTCCATATCCTCATCATCCTCGTCCTCCGATGGCGGTGATCCGATCTCTCCTACATCTTCAGCCAATCTATCAGGAATATTCCCTTCCTTCTTCCTGAGAATCCTCGCCCTAAGCAAATCCTGACGAGTAAACTCAACCTGATACACTGGAATGGACAAATAGCTCTGACAATCCTCCGAATCGAAAATCCCCATATACTTGTAGATCCGAGTAATAAAGTGCCCCAACACAAGATCGGAATCAGAATGATTACACATCCGATCCAACAAAACCATAGGGGGAAGAGCAAACTTCGGGGAGAACCTTCCGTGAACAACTTCATCAACCATAAATCTAACATGTACGCCTTATCCCAATGTGACGACCTCTGAATGAATGAGGTCACCAATATCCGATGTAACAAGCGCAATCTTACACTTTGAATCTTATTCACACTAACATAACCTCCCGAAACCCATTGATCACCACCCGAGATCCGAGACCAATACGCCGGAATAGACTCGCCATCTTCCAAATCCGCTTTGACACGATACCCCTTCCTCAACAATTCCCTAAAAGCTGGGGTACCAAGCTCCTGCATAGTATACATGCCCACATATGCTCCAAATTCGGCTATTGAAGCCCTCCTTTGAACTCCCCCGCACATAAACATAACGATCCTTTCCTCGAAAATATCTCTCACTTTACTTAACTCCTTAGTCAATCGCAACGTGGAATAAAACTCCAAGCAAAGTTCCCGATAAACCGGCTCGCGATTCAAGAAAACGTTATCCCAAATATTACAGTTGACAACTCGATTGCTCACTCGCATTCCAAGCGAAAACCACTCCTTAAAATCATCCGCAAGCCCAAAGTACTGAATGTAAAATTGAGACAAAAACTTTGGTGGGCACACCTTGTGCCTAAAGATCTTGTACAACTTGTTCAAATAATTGTTCCTGTGGGGCTGAGGTATCTGCTCGAAATTCAAGTATGCATGCCTTTCATTTATCTCGTCAAAACAAAGCAAAGCCGGCGTTTGAACTTGCTTTCGAGATCTCTTAGGAGCGGGACGGCTCCCTTGACCTTCTTGTGCTTGACGGCGTTCTTCGACGGTCTGCAAATATACCAATTAAACAAAGAAACATAAGAGAAGTGCAACGCAAGACCATATTTCAACAAAACCGAAAAAAAACTGAAAATTACGAACAATTTCATCCCACTGCGGCGCAGTGGGGTCTAAAATACGTGCAAGGAAAAAAACAACCACTGTGGCGCAGTGGTTTGTGCACACCCGCCACTGCGGCGCAGTGGTGTGGATGTTCAGGGCAAATTCGACATTCAAACGACACAAAATCAATTTTCCCGGATAATCTATTATCTTTACAGTATCATTAATCCTTTGCCTAAACACTTATTCAGTTAGAATCCTCCCCCACACTTGTTTATCAAAAATCCCCAAACTTTCAAAACCCTAGTCTCTAATTTAAAATCAAATCTGGAACAACAAGTGTTTTCAAAGAGAGATTAACCATCCCATTGGCTTACTAACATCAAACTAACCAAAACCATCAATCAATTTACAATTACAAAGCTAAAACTTAAATAAAAACGAAAATTAAAGAAAAGAAAAAGAAAAGTCAAGAAATCTTACCTCTCTTGCCATGATAGATGAGAATGTATGATAATCTAAGATATGAAGAATCAAACTAGCAGATTTGAGGGTGGATTAGAGGGTTTTTCGGAGGCTTGTAAGGAAGTTACTGTAGACCCGAACATTTCTTTTGTTTGAGAGAAAAGGGAGGCTTTGAATTTTGTGGTAAAAAAAACTTATCCTCTTTCCTCACTTTATTACCCAACCCCTTGACCAGTCAAACATGCCCACTGCGGCGCAGTGGGCTTCGGCCATCACCCACTGCGGCGCAGTGGGTCACAAAGCACTTCGGACACAAAAGGTGGGGACTGCGGCGCAGTGACCCTTTCACACCCTCACTGCGGCGCAGTGAGGGTTTTGGCAAAAATCCCATGACGATTAGTATGGCTGCGGCGCAGTGGCCTAGTTACCTTGACCACTGCGGCGCAGCCAAATATTACTGTTCCGAAACCAACCTTTTCACTTACAAAAATTTTTTCTAACTTACTTACCTTCATCAGTTTCACCTCAAATTTTGCACCTGCACTTTTCTTGACAAAACAAGTTAAACTAACTAAAAAAAAATTGAAAATGAAACAAAGTCAAACACGGGTTGCCTCCCGAGAAGCGCTAAATTTATTTACGAGTCTAGAGCTAGACTCGACCAAATTCTAAGTTTCCGATTCAAAAATGGGAACCTCCTCAATCGTCCCGTCCTCCCGTTCTTCTTCCACATACAATTTCAAACGATGACCATTCACAATAAAAGATCCATTCCCATCTCTTTTAAACAGTTCAACATAACCGGACGGGTACACATGTTTAATCACAAAAGGACCTATCCACCTAGAAGTCAATTTTGGTTGTTTAATTTTAAACTTTGACAAAAACAAAACACTTTTGCACCAACCTTAATTCCTTCCTACGGATCCTTTTGTCATGATAAATTTTGGTCTTTTCTTTGTAAAGCCGGGAATTTTCATAAGCTCCCAATCTAAGCTCATCGAGCTCATGGAGTTGCAACAACCTAAGTTCACCGGCCTCCATCATGTCCAGATTCAAATTTCGCAAAGCCCAATACGCCTTATGCTCTAATTCAATCGGTAAATGACAATTCTTACCGTAGAGCAACTTATATGGCGTCGTGCCAATAGGCGTCTTAAAAGCGGTCCTAAATGCCCACAAGGCGTCATCTAACTTTTTTGACCAAACCTGGGGTTATCCCCGACCGTTTTTTCCAAAATTCTTTTCAAAGCCCTGTTGGTGTTCTCCACTTGACCACTGGTCTGTGGGTGATAAGAAGTTGAGAAGTAATGATGAACACCATAACGTTTAAGAACCTTATCTAATTGATGATCAGCAAAATGCGTCCCACGATCGCTAATTAAGGCTCTAGGGCAACCAAACCTACTGAACAACTGTTTTAAAAAATCTATGACTACCCGCGCATCGTTTGTAGGTAAAGCCTTGGCTTCAGCCCACTTAGACACGTAGTCAACAACAACTAGGATGTACTGGGATTTGTTAGACGGTGGGAATGGTCCCATGAAGTCTATGCCCCAAATATCGAAAACTTCACATACCTGAATCCCTTGCTGTGGCATTTCATCCCTTTTGTTATGCTTCCTTGGCGTTGGCAAATGTCACAAGTTTCAACCAATGTTTGGGCTTCTTTGAAAACTGTCGGCCAATAGAAACCTGCATCAAAAACCTTTCTACCTGTGACTGACGGACCATAGTGGCCTCCGGTTGGCCCGTAATGGCAAGCATCGAAAATCTCTCTAGTCTCAGCTCCTGCAACGCATCTCCTGACCATACCATCTGCACAAATTCTAAACAGATATGGGTTATCCCAGTAATAATGCCTAGCGTCCGATATGAGTTTCTTTTTCTGTTGACCCGAAAAATCATTTGGTATTTCACCTGCAACCAAATAATTAGCAATATCAGCAAACCAAGGGGCTTCATCAGAACTAGAAATCACATTCAAATATTCATCAGGAAAGTGATCCTTAATCTCCCCATCTTGAAGCTCCTCCCGGTCCGGGTCTTCTAACCGGCTCAAATGATCAGCAGCTAAGTTCTCGGCACCTTCTTATCCTTGATTTCGATATCAAATTCTTGCAACAACAGAACCCATCGAATCAATCTAGGCTTTGCATCTTGCTTAGAAAACAAATACTTCAAAGCAGAGTGGTCAGTGAAAACAACAGTTTTACTTAGTACAAGATATGACCGAAACTTATCAAATGCAAAGACTACCGCTAGTAACTCTTTCTCTGTAGTGGTGTAGTTTTGCTGGGCGGGATTCAAGGTTTTACTAGCATAGTAAATCGGTTTGAAATGCTTATCATCCCTTTGCCCTAGCACAGCTCCAACCACAGTCACTAGCGTCACACATCAGCTCAAATGGTAAATTCCAATCCGGTCCAACCATAATAGGAGAATTGGTCAACTTATCCTTCAACACCTAAAAAGCACTCAAACAAGATTCATCAAAAACAAAAGGGACGTCCTTCTCCAATAAGTGGGTCATCGGACGAGTAATCTTAGAGAAATCTTTAATGAATCTCCGGTAGAAACGGCATGGCCAAGGAAACTACGTACCCCTTTACATTTGAAGGTGGGGGTAACTTGGCTATCACATCAATCTTAGCCCTATCCACTTCTATTCGGCCCTCGACACCTTATGACCTAGAACGATTCCCTCGGTCACCATGAAGTGACACTTCTCCCAATTCAAAACTAGACGAGCCTTTTCACACCTAGTCAACATCTTATCTAGGTTATGCAAACAAGACCTAAAGGAATCCCGAAAACCGAGAAATCATCCATGAAAACCTCCATTGAGGTTTCAAGCATGTCCTGGAAAATAGCGATCATGCACCTTTGGAAGGTGCCCGGGGCATTACACAAACCAAACGGCATTCGCCGGTAAGCAAAGGTGCCAAATGGGCATGTGAAAGTGGTCTTTTCTTGGTCTTTCGGGTCGATGGGTATTTGAAATACCGGAGAACCCATCCAAGAAACAAAAATATGCATTTCCGGCAAGTCTTTCCAACATTTGATCAATAAAAGGGAGGGGAAATGATCCTTACGGGTGGCATCATTCAATTTACGGTAATCTATGCAAACCCCCAACCCGTGACAGTCCTAGTGGCCAAAAGTTCATTATTTTCATTTTCAATGACCGTCATGCCCCCTTTTTGGGAACACAGTGGACGGGACTTACCCAAGAACTATCAGCTATCGGGAAAATGATCCCCGCATCTAAAAGCTTAATCACTTCCTTCTTAACCCTCCTTCATATTCGGGTTAAGCCTCCTTTGTCTCTGGACAACGGGCTTAGCATCATCAACAAAATCTATCTTATGCATGCAAAATTCAGGACTAATACCTGGAATGTCGGTGGTTTTCCAAGCAAAAGCCCGCTTATGAGCTCTAAGCACGGCTAAAAGAAGATTCTTCTCGTCACTCGAAAGTGCGGACGAGATGACAACGGGTAAAGAGGATTTACCTGCCAAGTAGGCATACTCCAAGTGGGCAGGCAATGGCTTGAGCTCCAGATCAGTAGGGGGTACATAACCGAGTTTGGCACCCTTGAGCTCCCATCAGCGACAACTTTTTCAAAACTCTCATTTTCTGGAGGTGTCTCCCATATCAAGCGCCATCACCTCTGCAAACAAGTCATCATCATCAATGTCCCCAGCTCCCAAGCAAACAAGCTCCTCATCAACTTCTGTCTCCATGAACTCCTGAAACTCCTGATCCAAAGCATCATCGATGACGTCAATCCTGAAACAAGATTCATCAGTTGAGTAAGAATGCTTAATAGATCGTTCAACATTAAACACTATTCTATCTGTACCCACACCCAATGAAATTTCCTTATCCTTCACCCGGATGATAGCATCCGCGGTGTTAAGGAATGGTCTACCTAAAATCAAGGGTACCTTAGTGTCTTCTTCCATTTCCAGGATCACAAAATCAACAAGAAAGACTATATGACCTACTTGGACAGTCATATTCTCAGCAATTCCAATGGGATACTGAAAAGAGTGGTCAGCTAGTCTTATACTCATACGAGTGGGTCTCAAAATACCGGAAGCCAACTTACTCCAAACCGAGTAAGGCATCAAATTAATACTTGCACCTAAATCTGCTAACGCCTTACAAGTCAAAGTACGAATGGAACAAGTTATAAGAAAACTCCTGGATCCTCAAGCTTAGGCGGAATCTGTGATTCTGCAAGATAGCAGAACACTCAGCATTTAGATATGTCGCCTTCACCTCATCCATCTTTCCTTGTCCGTAACGAGTTCCTTGATAAACTTCGCATAGTTGGGCATTCCCTGTATCAAATCAACTAAAGGCACATTAATATGAACATTTTTAATCATGTTAACAAATTTATCATATTGTTCCTTTAATTTGGCCTTCCTGAACCGCTGTGGAAATGGAACCTTAGGCTTATATGGCTTAGCCTCGGGTGTCACCGCCGGTTCGGTGGGTAACCGAAGTCTTCACAGTCGGTTGATCTTCCATCACAATCTCCTCGTTTCACATCTTCAGCTTTCATGTCCTATCCTGCACATCTGAGACAACAACATTAGGATTAGGAGGAGGAGCATAGGATCTACCTGTACGAGTAGTAATGGCCTTCGCTTGCTCCTGACGAACAGGTGGTGGAGTGTACTTCTGATTACTGCTAGATCCTTGATTCTGTTTTGGATTCTGCTGAGTATTACTAGGCAAAGACCCTGGGGCCTAGTAGAGCAGCCATCCTACTTTCAAGATCCTTGAAGTTAATATCTTGATTCTTGGCATTCATCTCCACCTTGCCATTAAATGTCTATCCTCTCACTCAACTCCCGAGTATCCTCCCTTATGTTCTGGATACTTGTATTCGTCTCGTGATTACTCATCATTTGCTTCATCATCTCTCTCAGCTCGGCATTAGGATCGGTAATAGAAGAGGAAGAACTCGATCCTTGGCTTGCCTAATCTCCTGCTGCTGTGGCTGACTTTGATAGTTGCTCTTTTGCCACTGTTACCAGAAAAACGAGAACTATTAGCAGGAAAAGAAGAGTTATAGGAATTGTTACCTGATGTCCGATTCTGAAAACCGGTGTTCCTCTGAAAACCTCCTTGCTGATTCTGAACAAAGTTGACATCTTCAGGTCCCCGGTTGGGGCACTCTTCTGAATAGTGTATGTCTCCACAATGGTCACATCCATCAGCTAGCACCTTCACATCTCGTTCTAGATACCCAAACCTCGCTTCTTGGTTAGCAAAACCTTTATCCATCCTTGCCGATAAAGCTTGAATCTCATCAATTACACTAGAACTATTGCTTCCATCGGCCCTTGCAACCTTGTTTTGCTTGAATCGGCTCTCATTCTTCATAAACCTTATCATCCATGGCCGCATTATCCTTCACCATCCTTCCAAAATGTCAAAACCTTCATTTGGAGTGATCTTGCTAAAACTTCCACCAAAAGCATATCCCATCTCTCTTTTTGAACCTTGGTCAATCCATCGAAGAACAATTCAACATATTTCTCCTTGGTCAAATCATGACCCGGACAATTCCTCAACATTTCTTTAAAACGGATCCATGCATCTACCACATCTTCCCCTTCTTCTTGCATGAAAGACCTAATCAAGTTTTCCAATTGCCTTTGAGTCCTAACCGAGTAGAACTCTCCGATAAAAGCTTCCTTGAGTTGATCCCAAGTTGTAATTGAATTTCGGGAAGATCATTAAACCAATCCTCGGCTTCCCGGTAAGAGTGATAGGAAAGTTTCAAGTTTCACGGCATTCATTGGTTTTGACCATATTGGTATAGCCGTGCCAACTTCTCAAACCTCTCCAAGTGCTTATATGGATCCCATCTTCTTTCCATCAAACTTTTGTTCCTCAATGCTCTTTAAATGATTGGTTTCAAATTAAAGTTCTGATCGACCGCTGGTGTTCTAACGGCGGAACCACGAGCTGAAGGGATATTCGGGTTCGGTCTCCATACTTGACATCATTCGGATCAATTGGGGATTATCACCATCTCTTCTTTTACAAGTGCAAGGTCAAAGAATTCCTCAAGAAAGAAGCCTTCTTCGTCCCAATCTGGTGGTGCGTGTAGTTGATCCTACGTCTAGGTGGAGTTTTTAGTGGACTAAAAGAGGTCTCCCCGAAGAACGCAAAATCATCAACTATTGCAGTATCCTGCAAAACACAACTAACACCACGCGTCAAATGCACCTGTGATAATTCAAATAAAAAAAAAAATCTAAACTAATAAAGCAATTAACTTCCTCACGCGAGGAAGGATCAAACCTAAAATAAACAACTAATAGGCACACAATCCCGGCAGCGGCGCCAAAAATTGATGTGCCAAATCGAGCTTAATATTTGTAAACTAAAACTACCAAAGAAAAACTACTACGCACTCACGGGCAGGGACCCGATCGTTTGTAA
>NC_057765.1:34116872-34168048 GCF_010389155.1 Erigeron canadensis
TGAACAACCCAAGATAATCTTCAATAACTTAACCCGTTCACGTATCCTCATAGACAAGAATATTTCACAAATCAAACCATGAAACTCTCCCAAACATCCAAACAACCATGACAATCAACGGCCCCCCAGATTATAGGTATAGTGAGGTTTAGTTTACAAGTATGAATGGGAATTTACAGTGAAGTTGTTAAGTTACAAGGATATGTGAATGTACAAGGAAAGGTGAAAAAGTTGTATGTATAATTGTATAAGGTTGTATAAGGGTATGGATATACAAAAGAAAATTTGAAAGAAAGAAAGAAAAATGTGTAATCAAACCTAAATGCCAATTCGTCATCCAATGTACTCATCACGATCACCAGGCCAAGTTCTAGAATCAACACATCACCTGCACACTCTTATCAATAGAAAAACCCGGAAATGGCTTAGAAATACCTCAAACACGCACATCTAGTGCAAGGCATCAAAAATGATTACCCTTACTCCGAATAAATCCAAGAGCCTAAGAGAGGGACGTATTTACGAGGCAAACAAACCAAAACCGTCATCTGAAAACTATATATGAAATGATGAAATCTCACATTTGGGTGTTTTGGATATATATGAGTATGCAAGTAATGATATCAATCCCGAAGGACTAGCCAAATAACCGTTCAGGACACACTTCGCCAATTAAAAATTTGTCAAGGAAACAGTTTGTAGTAAAATTGCTTAATAAGTAATCAATTAAATGTCAAAAGCAATTTACCACAAGGACAAGTTCAACTCAAGTTTAAAAATCAATATCAGCTTCTATTATCCCGCCAAATTGATAATACCAGTTTCAAACATGCACATCACAGTTAAGAGTTCAAAGAGAAACTCAAACCCCTGGATAGAATCCAAAGGCCTATGAGAGGGACATATCAACAAAAACGATAGGAATCTCAATGACAAAACAACAAAAGTGATATACCCGGTAGCTTAAACCTATTTGCCACCCCCCACACTTAAGATGGACAATGCCCTCAATGTCCATATTCGGTCACAAAGGAATAGGGGTAAGCGAAATCGAAAAAAAAAATAAAAGCACATACCGGAATAAGGACACATTTCGTGTTGAAACAAGTTATCGACCCCGTATAGCAAATGGCACTTCCGAAATAGGAAGGACACTTTGGTGAGCGGGATAAACAACTTGTGCCAAAACGGAATGTGCGAAAGTCGAATACATCAAACAAACCAAACACAATGCGGCGCTGAACTTACTGCCAGCATATGCAGGTCATCACACAATCAACAATTAAGGGGTCCCCCCCCACACTTGGCGAAACTACAACCATCCATACCTGCTGCATAACACATCAACAATGAAGTCATAATAATAAGCCATAACACCTATTGTTCTTGCAACCAACATACAATCCTAAGAAAAGAAAGGAAAACAAGTTCAACGTCTCATCACCCGTAGGGTGGATACTACAGAAATAAAGAGGAAAGGGAGAAATAGTGTCAAGTACATTCATCCAAAAATACCAACATGAAGGAATACCAATTAACCATCACATGACCCCATCCCACGGATCCGGACGGAAGTCATCACACGCTAGCATCATCAATCATAATGGCGGGACTCGTGAAACTGGGCGGTGCAAAAGATCTGTCACCCAGTTGCGGTCCTTTCCTGTCCCGATCCACTACCTCCATAACCTGTAGCTGGCTGATCACCAACATGTCCAGAACCAGTAGCAGCATCAGCAAATCCCGAACCAGTACCTGCAAAGAAAGAAGGCATAGAAGTAGAAATGCCACCATCCCCACCCGTGTAACGCCCAAACTGGACCGCCCCCTAGGAGAGCCTCCCAAATCATGGGGCTGAGAAAAGAAATCCATCTGAGCAGGTGTAGAAAAATAAGATCCGCCATCCTGTCTATAGGGTGGCACACGGAGGGTGGTGGGTCAAAAGCAGGAATCTCCGCTGGTGGCACATACTGTCTCCCTCGAACTGGGTCTGCCACATCGGCTGATAATATCCAAGTGTATAGTCAATGCGGGCATTCTGGGAACCCAACCATGAGACCTCCATATCCATACGGCGCTGATAATCTGCAAAAGCTCGAGCACTAGACTGCTGACCCTCGTATATGTCCTGCAACTGCGTGGTCAAAGATGTCAAATCAATATCAGTATGGCCACGCCTCCTCGGTGGCTGAGGCTGAGGCTCCTGCGGAGCATCTTCCATATCCTCATCATCCTCGTCCTCCGATGGCGGTGATCCGATCTCTCCTACATCTTCAGCCAATCTATCAGGAATATTCCCTTCCTTCTTCCTGAGAATCCTCGCCCTAAGCAAATCCTGCGAGTAAACTCAACCTGATACACTGGAATGGACAAATAGTCTGACAATCCTCCGAATCGAAAATCCCCATATACTTGTAGATCCGAGTAATAAAGTGCCCCAACACAAGATCGGAATCAGAATGATTACACATCCGATCCAACAAAACCATAGGGGGAAGAGCAAACTTCCGGGGAGAACCTTCCGTGAACAACTTCATCAACCATAAATCTAACATGTACGCCTTATCCCAATGTGACGACCTCTGAATGAATGAGGTCACCAAGATCCGATGCAACAAGCGCAATCTTACACTTTGAATCTTATTCACACTAACATAACCTCCCGAAACCCATTGATCACCACCCGAGATCCGAGACCAATACGCCGGAATAGACTCACCATCTTCCAAATCCGCTTTGACACGATACCCCTTCCTCAACAATTCCTAAAAGCTGGGGTACCAAGCTCCTGCATAGTATACATGCCCACATATGCTCCAAATTCGGCTATTGAAGCCCTCCTTTGAACTCCCCCGCACATAAACATAACGATCCTTTCCTCGAAAATATCTCTCACTTTACTTAACTCCTTAGTCAATCTCAACGTGGAATAAAACTCCAAGCAAAGTTCCCGATAAACCGGCTCGCGATTCAAGAAAACGTTATCCCAAATATTACAGTTGACAACTCTATTGCTCACTCGCATTCCAAGCGAAAACCACTCCTTAAATCATCCGCAAGCCCAAAGTACTGAATGTAAAATTGAGACAAAAACTTTGGTGGGCACACCTTGTGCCTAAAGATCTTGTACAACTTGTTCAAATAATTGTTCTTGGGGCTGAGGTATCTGCTCGAAATTCAAGTATGCATGCCTTTCATTTATCTCGTCAAAACAAAGCAAAGCCGGCGTTTGAACTTGCTTTCGAGATCTCTTAGGAGCGGGACGGCTCCCTTGACCTTCTTGTGCTTGACGGCGTTCTTCGGCGGTCTGCAAATATACCAATTAAACAAAGAAACATAAGAGAAGTGCAACGCAAGACCATATTTCAACAAAACCGAAAAAAAACTGAAATTACGAACAATCATCCCACTGCGGCGCAGGGGTCTAAAATACGTGCAGGAAAAAAAACAACCACTGCGGCGCAGTGGTTGTGCACACCCGACACTGCGGCGCAGTGGTGTGGATGTTCAGGGCAAATTCGACATTCAAACGACACAATCAATTTTCCGGGTAATCTATTATCTTTACAGTATCATTAATCCTTTGCCAAAACACTTATTCAGTTAGAATCCTCCCCCACACTGTTTATCAAAAATCCCCAAACTTTCAAAACCCTAGTCTCTAATTTAAAATCAAATCTGGAACAACAAGTGTTTTCAAAGAGAGATTAACCATCCCATTGGCTTTACTAACATCAAACTAACCAAAACCATCAATCAAATTTACAATACAAAGCTAAAACTAAATAAAAACGAAAATTAAGAAAAGAAAAAGAAAAGTCAAGAAATCTTACCTCTCTTGCCATGATAGATGAGAATGTATGATAATCTAAGAGATGAAGAATCAAACTAGCAGATTTGAGGGTGGATTAGAGGGTTTTCGGAGGCTTGTAAGGAATTTACTGTAGACCCGAACGGTTCTTTTGTTTGAGAGAAAAGGGAAGCTTTGAATTTTGTGGTAAAAAAAACTTATCCTCTTTCCTCACTTTATTACCCAACCCTTGACCAGTCAAACATGCCCACTGCGGCGCAGTGGGCTTCGGCCATCACCCACTGCGGCGCAGTGGGTCACAAAGCACTTCGGACACAAAAGGTGGGGACTGCGGCGCAGTGACCCTTCACACCCTCACTGCGGCGCAGTGAGGGTTTTGGCAAAAATCCCATTACGATTAGTATGGCTGCGGCGCAGTGGCCTAGTTACCTTGACCACTGCGGCGCAGCCAAATATTACTGTTCCGAAACCAACCTTTCACTTACAAAATTTTTTCTAACTTACTTACCTTCATCAGTTTCACCTCAAATTTTGCACCTGCACTTTTCTTGACAAAACAGTTAAACTAACTAAAAAAAATTGAAAATGAAACAAAGTCAAACACGGGTTGCCTCCCGAGAAGCGCTTAATTTATTTACGAGTCTAGAGCTAGACTCGACCAACTTCTAAGTTTCCGATTCAAAATGGGAACCTCCTCAATCGTCCCTTCCTCCCGTTCTTCTTCCACATACAATTTCAAACGATGACCATTCACAATAAAAGATCCATTCCCATCTCTTTTAAACAGTTCAACATAACCGGATGGGTACACATGTTTAATCACAAAAGGACCTATCCACCTAGAAGTCAATTTGGTTGTTTAATTTTAAACTTTGACAAAAACAACAACACTTTTGCACCAACCTTAAATTCCTTCCTACGGATCCTTTTGTCATGATAAATTTTGGTCTTTTCTTTGTAAAGCCGGGAATTTTCATAAGCTCCCAATCTAAGCTCATCGAGCTCATGGAGTTGCAACAACCTAAGTTCACCGGCCTCCATCATGTCCAGATTCAAATTTCGCAAAGCCCAATACGCCTTATGCTCTAATTCAATCGGTAAATGACAATTCTTACCGTAGAGCAACTTATATGGCGTCGTGCCAATAGGCGTCTTAAAAGCGGTCCTAAATGCCCACAAGGCGTCATCTAACTTTTTGACCAAACCTTGGGGTTATCCCCGACCGTTTTTTCCAAAATTCTTTTCAAAGCCCTGTTGGTGTTCTCCACTTGACCACTGGTCTGTGGGTGATAAGAAGTTGAGAAGTAATGATGAACACCATAACGTTTAAGAACCTTATCTAATTGATGATCAGCAAAATGCGTCCCACGATCGCTAATAAGGCTCTAGGGCAACCAAACCTACTGAACAACTTTTTAAAAAATCTATGACTACCCGCGCATCGTTTGTAGGTAAAGCCTTGGCTTCAGCCCACTTAGACACGTAGTCAACAGCAACTAGGATGTACTGGGATTTGTTAGACGGTGGGAATGGTCCCATGAAGTCTATGCCCCAAATATCGAAAACTTCACATACCTGAATCCCTTGCTGTGGCATTTCATCCCTTTTTGTTATGCTTCCTTGGCGTTGGCAAATGTCACAAGTTTCAACCAATGTTTGGGCTTCTTTGAAAACTGTCGGCCAATAGAAACCTGCATCAAAAACCTTTCTACCTGTGACTGACGGACCATAGTGGCCTCCGGTTGGCCCGTAATGGCAAGCATCCAAAATCTCTCTAGTCTCAGCTCCTGCAACGCATCTCCTGACCATACCATCTGCACAAATTCTAAACAGATATGGGTTATCCCAGTAATAATGCCTAGCGTCCGATATGAGTTTCTTTTTCTGTTGACCCGAAAAATCATTTGGTATTTCACCTGCAACCAAATAATTAGCAATATCAGCAAACCAAGGGGCTTCATCAGAACTAGAAATCACATTCAAATATTCATCAGGAAAGTGATCCTTAATCTCCCCATCTTGAAGCTCCTCCCGGTCCGGGTCTTCTAACCGGCTCAAATGATCGCAGCTAAGTTCTCGGCACCTTTCTTATCCTTGATTTCGATATCAAATTCTTGCAACAACAGAACCCATCGAATCAATCTAGGCTTTGCATCTTGCTTAGAAAACAAATACTTCAAAGCAGAGTGGTCAGTGAAAACAACAGTTTTACTTAGTACAAGATATGACCGAAACTTATCAAATGCAAAGACTACCGCTAGTAACTCTTTCTCTGTAGTGGTGTAGTTTTGCTGGGCGGGATTCAAGGTTTACTAGCATAGTAAATCGGTTTGAAATGCTTATCATCCCTTTGCCCTAGCACAGCTCCAACCACAGTCACTAGCGTCACACATCAGCTCAAATGGTAAATTCCAATCCGGTCCAACCATAATAGGAGAATTGGTCAACTTATCCTTCAACACCTAAAAAGCACTCAAACAAGATTCATCAAAAACAAAAGGGACGTCCTTCTCCAATAAGTGGGTCATCGGACGAGTAATCTTAGAGAAATCTTTAATGAATCTCCGGTAGAAACCGGCATGGCCAAGGAAACTACGTACCCCTTTTACATTTGAAGGTGGGGGTAACTTGGCTATCACATCAATCTTAGCCCTATCCACTTCTATTCCGGCCCTCGACACCTTATGACCTAGAACGATTCCCTCGGTCACCATGAAGTGACACTTCTCCCAATTCAAAACTAGACGAGCCTTTTCACACCTAGTCAACATCTTATCTAGGTTATGCAAACAAGACCTAAAGGAATCCCCGAAAATCGAGAAATCATCCATGAAAACCTCCATTGAGGTTTCAAGCATGTCCTGGAAAATAGCGATCATGCACCTTTGGAAGGTGCCCGGGGCATTACACAAACCAAACGGCATTCGCCGGTAAGCAAAGGTGCCAAATGGGCATGTGAAAGTGGTCTTTTCTTGGTCTTTCGGGTCGATGGGTATTTGAAAATACCCGGAGAACCCATCCAAGAAACAAAAATATGCATTTCCGGCAAGTCTTTCCAATATTTGATCAATAAAAGGGAGGGGAAAATGATCCTTACGGGTGGCATCATTCAATTTACGGTAATCTATGCAAACCCGCCAACCCGTGACAGTCCTAGTGGCCAAAAGTTCATTATTTTCATTTTCAATGACCGTCATGCCCCCTTTTTTGGGAACACAGTGGACGGGACTTACCCAAGAACTATCAGCTATCGGGAAAATGATCCCCGCATCTAAAAGCTTAATCACTTCCTTCTTAACCACCTCCTTCATATTCGGGTTAAGCCTCCTTTGTCTCTGGACAACGGGCTTAGCATCATCAACAAAATCTATCTTATGCATGCAAAATTCAGGACTAATACCTGGAATGTCAGTGGTTTTCCAAGCAAAAGCCCGCTTATGAGCTCTAAGCACGGCTAAAAGAAGATTCTTCTCGTCACTCGAAAGTGCGGACGAGATGACAACGGGTAAAGAGGATTTACCTGCCAAGTAGGCATACTCCAAGTGGGCAGGCAATGGCTTGAGCTCCAGATCAGTAGGGGGTACATTAACCGAGTTTGGCACCCTTGAGCTCCCATCAGCGACAACTTTTTCAAAACTCTCATTTTCTGGAGGTGTCTCGCCCATATCAAGCGCCATCACCTCTGCAAACAAGTCATCATCATCAATGTCCCCAGCTCCCAAGCAAACAAGCTCCTCATCAACTTCTGTCTCCATGAACTCCTGAAACGCCTGATCCAAAGCATCATCGATGACGTCAATCCTGAAACAAGATTCATCAGTTGAGTAAGAATGCTTAATAGATCGTTCAACATTAAACACTATTCTATCTGTACCCACACCCAATGAAATTTCCTTATCCTTCACCCGATGATAGCATCCGCGGTGTTAAGGAATGGTCTACCTAAAATCAAGGGTACCTTAGTGTCTTCTTCCATTTCCAGGATCACAAAATCAACAAGAAAGACTATATGACCTACTTGGACAGTCATATTCTCAGCAATTCCAATGGGATACTGAAAAGAGTGGTCAGCTAGTCTTATACTCATACGAGTGGGTCTCAAAATACCGGAAGCCAACTTACTCCAAACCGAGTAAGGCATCAAATTAATACTTGCACCTAAATCTGCTAACGCCTTACAAGTCAAAGTACGAATGGAACAAGTTATAAGAAAACTCCCTGGATCCTCAAGCTTAGGCGGAATCTGTTGATTCTGCAAGATAGCAGAACACTCAGCATTTAGATATGTCGCCTTCACCTCATCCATCTTTCCCTTGTCCGTAACGAGTTCCTTGATAAACTTCGCATAGTTGGGTATTCCCTGTATCAAATCAACTAAAGGCACATTAATATGAACATTTTTAATCATGTTAACAAATTTATCATATTGTTCCTTTAATTTGGCCTTCCTGAACCGCTGTGGAAATGGAACCTTAGGCTTATATGGCTTAGCCTCGGGTGTCGCCGCCGGTTCCGGTTGGGTAACCGAAGTCTTCACAGTCGGTTGATCTTCCATCACAATCTCCTCGTTCACATCTTCAGCTTCTTCATTTCCTGTATCCTGCACATCTGAGATAACAACATTAGGATTAGGAGGAGGAGCATAGGATCTACCTGTACGAGTAGTAATGGCCTTCGCTTGCTCCTAACGAACGGGTGGTGGAGTGTACTTCTGATTACTGCTAGATCCTTGATTCTGTTTTGGATTCTGCTGAGTATTACTAGGCAAAGACCCCTGGGGCCTAGTTAGAACAGCCATCCTACTTTCAAGATCCTTGAAGTTAATATCTTGATTCTTGGCATTCATCTCCACCTTGCCATTAATCCTGTCTATCCTCTCACTCAACTCCCGAGTATCCTCCCTTATGTTCTGGATACTTGTATTCGTCTCGATCTGATTACTCATCATTTGCTTCATCATCTCTCTCAGCTCGGCATTAGGATCGGTAATAGAAGAGGAAGAACTCGATCCTTGGCCTTGCCTAATCTCCTGCTGCTGTGGCTGACTTTGATAGTTGCTCTTTTGCCACCTGTTACCAGAAAAACGAGAACTATTAGCAGGAAAAGAAGAGTTATAGGAATTGTTACCTGATGTCCGATTCTGAAAACCGGTGTTCCTCTGAAAACCTCCTTGCTGATTCTGAACAAAGTTGACATCTTCAGGTCCCCGGTTGGGGCACTCTTCTGAATAGTGTATGTCTCCATAATGGTCACATCCATCAGCTAGCACCTTCACATCTCGTTCTAGATACCCAAACCTCGCTTCTTGGTTAGCAAAACCTTTATCCATCCTTGCCGATAAAGCTTGAATCTCATCAATTACACTAGAACTATTGCTTCCATCGGCCCTTGCAACCTTGTTTTGCTTGAATCGGCTCTCATTCTTCATAAACCTCTTATCATCCATGGCCGCATTATCCTTCACCATCCTCTCCAAAATGTCAAAACCTTCATTTGGAGTGATCTTGCTAAAACTTCCACCAAAAGCATATCCCATCTCTCTTTTTGAAACCTTGGTCAATCCATCGAAGAACAATTCAACATATTTCTCCTTGGTCAAATCATGACCCGGACAATTCCTCAACATTTCTTTAAAACGGATCCATGCATCTACCACATCTTCCCCTTCTTCTTGCATGAAAGACCTAATCAAGTTTTCCAATTGCCTTTGAGTCCTAACCGAGTAGAACTCTCCGATAAAAGCTTCCTTGAGTTGATCCCAAGTTGTAATTGAATTTTCGGGAAGATCATTAAACCAATCCTCGGCTTCCCCGGTAAGAGTGATAGGAAAAGTTTCAAGTTTCACGGCATTCATTTGGTTTTGACCATATTGGTATAGCCGTGCCAACTTCTCAAACCTCTCCAAGTGCTTATATGGATCCCACTTCTTCTTTCCATCAAACTTTTGTTCCTCAATGCTCTTTAAATGATTTGGTTTCAAATTAAAGTTCTGATCGACCGCTGGTGTTCTAACGGCGGAACCACGAGCTGAAGGGATATTTCGGGTTCGGTCTCCATACTTGACATCATTCGGATCAATTGGCGGATTATCAGCCATCTCTTCTTTTACAAGTGCAAGGTCAAAGAATTCCTCAAGAAAGAAGCCTTCTTCGTCCCAATCTGGTGGTGCCGTGTAGTTGATCCTACGTCTAGGTGGAGTTTTTAGTGGACTAAAAAGAGGTCTCCCCGAAGAACGCAAAATCATCAACTATTGCAGTATCCAGCAAAACACAACTAACACCACGCGTCAAATGCACCTGTTATAATTCAAATAAAAAAAATAAATCTAAACTAATAAAGCAATTAACTTCCTCACGCGTGAGGAAGGATCAAACCATAAAATAAACAACTAATTAGGCACACAATCCCCGGCAGCGGCGCCAAAAACTTGATGTGCCAAATCGAGCTTTAATATTTGTAAACTAAAACTACCAAAGAACTAACTACTACGCACTCACGGGCAGTAGACCCGATCGTTTGTAATATAGCAAAGAGGTAAGTCTGAGTTCGTTCTCAGGGACTGTGAAATGATTAGTTGCTTGTTAAATGGTTTGGAAAACAGGTGTTGCTCGAAATTCCCTTTGACAATTAAACAAATAGGTTTGCCAATTGATTGCATAAAATTAAAGAAAGATTCAGACAAAATAATTAAAAGTCATCCACCTTGACTTCCCTTGACTTCAAATGTGATTGCATTTGATGAGGAACAAATTCTTAAGAGTTTGAAAGGTAGTCGTGACAAGAATAAACTATTCACGTGGTACCACCATCCATGAATAATTTATCGATCCACCTGACTAGTTTAATTACCCAAGCCGGTACCACCAAGACCAAGACAATTCTTCTAACAATCAGTTTTTATCTACTTATCAAATTATCAATTGAACCTATGTGACAATAACGTGGTACCACCAACCGATATCAATCACGTTGACAAATTTAATCTTTACTTAAAATGATATTCACTATCATACCATGAACTAGTGATAATTACTTATAGACAAGTAACCGTTTTAAAATCACATACACATTCGACTGGTACCACCAACGAAGAATCATATGCAACCAATATCGATTTAATTAAATGAAAAGAATTAAAACCATCAAGATCACGGAACAACGATAATTAAATAAACCCTTTTAAATTAAAAATATAGCAATCACATTATCCGTCTAGTTTCATCAAGGTGGATGATTAAACAGTTAGCCACTCATGATCAATTCACAATAATCAAAGAAACGGAAAAGAAACATGAAGTACCAATTGTTTGAAGAAAATAATTTGCAAGACAATAATGTAGATACGATCTAGATGGGTGCCCGTAATATCTTCAATGAGTCCGCCTAAGTGAAACACTTGATTGGAGAAGGAAGAATCCTGATAGAGCAGCTCCTAGAAAGAGTTTGAATACCTCGAAATTCGTGCCTAGGGTTTATATTTATACCTCTTGAAAAATAAGGCTTTAAGTCGGCCGTTGACTTTTGTTGACCAGCCTCCCACTGCGGCTCAGTGGTCATGTGAAGGCCTCCACTGCGTCGCAACCAAATATCACTGGAATTCCCTTCGTATGCAACATGGATGACTGCGGCGCAGTGGGCTCGTGCATGCCATCCACTGCGGCGCAGCCAAATATCTCTGCCAAATCTTCGCGTGCAAAATGGGTGATTGCGGCGCATTGGGCTCGTACACACCCACCACTGCGGCGCAGTCGTGCCCTACGACTTGTCTCTGTTGACTTGCTTGATCACTGCGGCGCGGTGATCCTCGATTACGACCACTGCTGCGCAGCCAAAACTCACTGGACAAAAGTCACTCGTGCATGAATAACCACTGCGGCGCAGTGGGCAAATGTGCATTTCCACTGCGTCGCAGTGGACACAAAGACTTCGACAACTTCGTTTTCAACTTTCAACTCGCCACTTTCATCATTTCTTTTGCATAAATCAACTCTCGACTTCATGAATTATTGTATTAGCCAATAGTCTTCCAAATGTGAGCCAAATGACTACGTAACCTGCTAAGCGCCTGAAACTACTAACAAACACCATAAACGCGCCAAATGCACACAAAGTAGACTTAAAACATATAAATAAATGGCCAATAATGACGTGGGTAATGGGTATAAATTAGTCACATCAGTCTTTTTGGGAGCTTTGGAGGTTGTTGAGGGATTATCAGCATACCAGCTCCAGTAGGGTTCTGTTTATATATGTCAGGGTACATAGAATATAGTACCTGTTTCATTGCTGGAGTGAGCACAACATACTTAGAATCAAATTGCACAGGGTCACAAGCAAGAATTTTATATACAGAGCTTGAAACCCTTGGGGAGAGAATGAATTGAGCACCTTCATGGAGGTACTTATCTTTTAGCTCGCATCTGAAGATCAGCGAGAGAAAATGTGCAAACGGCACTGAGTTTGACCGGTTCTTTATTGTGACCTTCCCCTTCAGGTCTTCAAAAATTACGCTGGCAAAGTCAATATTGCGACCATTTGCCAACGCATATATCATTTGCATTTGAGCAGCAGTGGCTTGATCAAAAGAGCCACTGTTGCCACCAAGACATTGGATGACATGAGTGAACAGCAGCCTCCACACACCCGGCAGATACTTCTTTTAAGGATTGTTGTGCACAGGTTGCGCTGGTTCCATGTTAGTCCCATACCCAATGGTTAACAACCATTCGTTCCACACTCCAGTGGGGACCAAATCAACATATGGATACTCTTCCGATTGTTTGGGAAGACGAAGAGCATCTCTCAGCGAGTCAACTAAGATGGAGATAGAGTGTTCTCCTTTCATTACTGTGCCAATAATGGTGCTACTAGAAACTTTAGTCACACGTCCACCAAAACTCCCTTAGGAGGTGGACACACATCTCCTTGGGATCACTGTAGATGGCCTTTCTAACAGGACATTCCATGATGAAGTCAAGCATTGAAAATTATCCCTTGATTTTAGATGGGATCTCTTCAGATCCCAGATAGTTATTGGCCTTAATGACCAATTTGGAGGCTTGGAAAGACACTTGATTAGAAGGACAAATGCCTTCATTGTCATACACTTTGGATGTAAGATAGGAGAGATTTTCAGAGAGTTGATGTTCAGGAACGTTTCAGATGGGGAAGCCATTTTAGATGAGAGTAAAGATGGAGAGGAAGAGGATGATATGAATGAGAATTTGAGAAGGATATTTTGAGAGAATAGAACATATTTGAGAGAGTTTGAGAGAATTTGAAAGTTTGAGAGAAAGAAATGAACGTAAAAGATGGAGAAGAGGAAGAGATTTGTATATATATGGCATGGATATGGGCCCTATAAGTGCAAAAAGTGAGTCGTCGCACATACTCTCTTTCATACGTGGCATATAAAATGTTATTTTATTTAAAGAAAATTGTATATATGTACGTATGTGGGTTGTATGATGTGACCACTTGAAGCACGATTTCAACTGTACTCGAGTACATACGGCGTGTACAGTGTACAAGTTGCCCATTTGAGAGAAATTGAGGTAACCGTTTGAGATATATATATAATAAAAAATTAACAAAAATACGTAGTGGAATACACTAGGATAATTAGAGGTATCCACTGAAGAGTCACTCTTTTGTTAAAGAAAATGGTTACCAAGTTTTTAGTCAGCAACTCAAAAAAAGAGAGAGGTAATTGCTGACTAACTTTATACAATTTTTGGCAAATTGTCAGCCATCAACGGATTTTAGATGTCTTTACCAACAGCCGTTTGCTGCTGGACTAGATAGGGACTTTTAGCACCCTATTACTTTTGTTATGCTTTTTCCCAAAGCATCAGGGATCAACGGATTTTAGTTGTCTTTACAACCATCCGTATGCTGCTGGACTAGATAGGGACTTTCAACACCCTATTACTTTTGTTATGCTTTTTCCCAAAGCATCAGAGATCAACGGATTTTAGAATTCTTTACCAGCAGCCGTTTGCTGCTGGACTAGATAGGGACTTTCAGCACCCTATTACTTTTATTATGCTTTTTCCCAAAGCATCAGGGATCAACGGATTTTAGTTGTCTTTACCAGCAGCCGTTTGCTGCTGGACTAGATAGAGACTTTTAGCTCTCTATTGCTTTTCTGTTCAGCAAGTAAGACACACTTGAACTCGCTGAGGTAATCTTGATAAGGGTCAAGAGTTAACTTATAAGAGATGTGTAAGCAAAGTGGCAGAGTCACCATTCAGCATTCCCAACCTGCTGACTAGATCTTTGAATCTTTTTTCATCTAAAGGTTTGGTGAAAATGTCAGCAAGTTGATCATCAGTGGGGATGAAGTAGATTTCAACATCCCCCTTCATGACATGGTCACGAATGAAGTGATACCTAATATCTATGTGTTTCGTTTTGGAATGCTGAACAAAATTATGTGTAATGGCAATAGCGCTTGTATTGTAACACATGATGGGGACCTTAGAGAAATCTAAGTCATAGTTAGCAAGTTGATTTTTCATCCAGATGACTTGAGCGCAACAACTTGCTGCTGATACATATTCTGCTACAGCAGTCGAGATGGAAACTGTATGTTGTTTCTTACTAGACCAACTAGTCAGCCTTCCCCCCAACAGTTGACATTCACCACTGGTACTTTTCCTATCTAACATGCACCCAACATAGTTAGAGTCAGAGTATGCAATTAAGTCAAAGTTTGAATCTTTGGGATACCAAAGACCTAAGGAGGAAGTCCCTTTGAGATATTTGAAGATTCGCTTGACAGCGAGTAAATGAGACTCCCTAGGGGACGCTTGATATCTTGCACAAAGGCAATTAGCAAACATGATATCAGGACGACTCGCAATGAGATACATCAGCGAGCCAATCATCCCATGACAGTGAGTGGGGTTCACATGCTTTCCATTTAGGTCATCATGGAGATTATTTGGAGAAAACATAGGAGTGGGCTTAGGAGTGATACTTGTCATATCAAACTTAGCCAGCATGTCCCTAATGTATTTTTCTTGGTTTATAAAAATTCCATCAGAGAGTTGACGAATTTGTAAACCAAGGAAGAATGTTAGCTCACCCATCATGCTCATCTCAAAGTGAGAGGACATCAGTGAGTTGAACTTCTCATAGAGTTTCTTACAGGAGGAACCAAAGATAATGTCATCTACATAGATTTGGACATAGAGGACTTGGACACCCTTTCTATATATAAAGAGGGTGCTATCAATGGATCCACGCTGAAACTCATTTGAAAGAAGGAATTCAGAAAGAGTATCATACCAAGCTCTGAGAGCTTGTTTAAGACCATATAAGGCCTTGTAAAGACGATACACATGGTTTGGCTTGGCTGGATCTTCAAAACCAGGTGGCTTCTCCACATAAACTTCTTCATCAATTTTTCCATTTAGGAAGGCACTCTTTACATCCATTTGATATACTGTGAAGTTTTGATAAGCAGCATCTGCCAAGAATAAGTGTATATCTTCCAGTCCGGCCACTGGAGCAAAGGTTTCATCGTAGTCAACACCTTCTTCTTGAAGGTAACCTTGTGCAACCAACCTAGCTTTGTTACGTATAACTACACCATCTTTGTCCATTTTATTTCTATAAACCCATTTAGTTCCAATGGGTTCTTTTCTAGGAGGTAGAGGGACCAAAAACCAGACATGCTGTCTTTGGAATTGAGTTAGTTCCTCTTGCATGGCAGCAACCCAAGATGGGTCAACTATAGCCTCTCCAATATTTTTAGGAGTGATCATTGACAAGAAATTAACATAGAGACATGAATTTCTGGTTGTTGATCGAGTCATAATACCCTGCTGAGGATCACCAATTACTTGATGAGCAGGATGACTAAATGTCCATTTAAGTGCTGGAACACTTGATGAACCAAGTAGAGGGGCAGCGAAAGACCGGGGAATAGGTTCAGCAGGAGAATTATAAGAAGAGAGATCAACAATTAGAATGGTTCAATAGGACTTTGATCAGAGGAGCCATTTGACTGAATTGAGTCATCTGTTGTGTTGGGGTCATCAGCAGACTCCAACTCTTCAGCATTAGCTGAAGCATCATGAAACTCTTCTTCAGCAGTGTCATCAATCAGCACATCATCAGCCAGAGATCTAGGTTTGGCTGATGCAGCATGGATTGACCTCAAAATAGGCTCAACTGGCTCAATCGTGTAGATATGAGCAGCAACTTGCTCACGTTCAGCTTCAATTGAGCTTTCCTCTGTAGGTTGCTGATTGACAGGAGGTAGCGAGCAAGAGGCATCAACAAATGAGTCAGTATCCTCGATAGAAGGATCATTGAGCTCATTGAATATGACTTCAGTAGAAGAGGATTGGATATCTTTAAGAGCTGACAAGCTTTCATCAAAGGTGACATGAATAGACTCATCCACTTTTTGAAGACAAGTATTAAATACTCTGAAAGCTTTGCTAATGGCAGGATATCCAACAAAATATCCATCATCAACTTTAGGATCAAACTTACCAAGATGATCCTTATTATTAAGAATGAAGACAGGACAACCAAAAACATGGAAGTATTTGATTTGAGGTTTCTTGCCTCTCAAAATTTCATATGTTGTCTTGTCATTTCTTTTGACAATAAGACAACGATTTTGAGTATGGCAGGCAGTGCTGACAGCTTCTGCCCAGAACCTGCTGGGTAGGGAGGACTCGTTGAGCATGGTACGTGCTGCCTCAATGAGAGTTCTGTTTCTCCTTTCAGCAACACCATTTTGCTCAGGGGTTCTAGTAGAAGAAAAGTTTTGTGAGATCCCTTGATCAGCACAAAAAAATTCAAGAGTGTGGTTTCTAAACTCAGTGTCATGGTCACTTCTGAGTTCTTTAACCCTTTTGCTGTTGAGATTTTCCATTTTCTTGATGAATTTTATTATTTCATCAGCAGTATCACTCTTGGAATAAAGAAAGATAGTCCAAGTATATCGTGAATATTCATCCACAATAACTAAAGTGTATTTGCTACCCTTTAGACTTTGGACATTTACTGGACCAAAGAGGTCCATATGTAGAATATGAAAACAGCCCTTGACAGAGTTGGCTTGTTTTGATTTGAAAGTAGCTCTATGGCTTTTACCTTTTTCACAAGCACCACAGAGTCTATTTTTTTCAATAGAGAGGAGGAAGGCCACGAACAAGGTGCTTTTTGGCCAGTGAGTTAATGGTTTTGAAGTTCACATGCAACATACGCTTGTGCCATAACCAATTTAGTTCAGATGCCGACTTTGCAAAGAAACAAGTCTCACTATCAGTTTTGATAGGAGTGAAGTCTACAAGATATACATCTCTTTTTCTTGGTGATACCAAGACGACTTCCTTGTTAATATTTACAGCAGTGCCTTGATGTTTATCAAGAATCACTTTGTAGTCAGCATCACAAAGTTGACTAATGCTTATGAGATTATGTTTTAATCCATTTACATAAGCAACCTTGGAAAATTTGATAAGACCATTAAAAAGAAGACTATACCCTTCAGTTTGTCCAGTGGAGTTATCACCGAACACTACAGTAGGACGAGGTGCCTCTGTATAGTTATCCAGCAGGGACTTAGAGCCAGTCATGTGTTTAGAACAGCCGCTGTCCAAATACCACACTCCTTTTCCCAGCGAGTCCTGCATGGATATAATAGAAGGATTTAGGCTTCACTTTGGAACTTATCAATGACCCTGTCAGCAGGATTAGGGGTAGGTTCATTGGAGGTAGATGTTGGCTCTATTGAGAGAGCATCCTCAAAAGTGGGGAAGTTACCCACATTGACATTTCCAAAGGTGGGATCATTTTCTTTAAAAGGCATGATGTTAGTCTCATTACTTTGAAGATATACATAACTGCTGACTACGTCAGGAGCACTGTATTCAATCAGCATAGCTGGATGTACCCATGCATTTGAAATGACCCTTTGGGAATGAGGAGTTTCAATGTGCTGGGAAGAGATATACTCAGCAACATTTTGTTCAGTGACAAAAGAGGGTTCACTTGATCTAGGTTCAGAAGAAGGATTTTCACTGACCCTGATAGACGAGGAAGATGCTCCAGCAAACATGGAAGAACTTGGTTGTGTAGCAACCTCTGGAGCATTCTTTGAGCTTACACTTTTACATTCAGAGGCAACATATCCTATGTTGCTACATAGATAGCATTTTTTAACAGAAGAAGTGCCTTTTTGGTTCAGAATGAGAAAGTCTCTCAGCTGAGATGAAAGATCATTGACTCACTGAGTAAGCTCATTGATCTGAGAATTTGAGGAAGATGCCTTGCATTTTTGCTTAGACTTAGATTTGTTCCTTTGTGTAGGTCTAGGTAGAGGCATCTGAGGAACAGGACCAAGTATGGATTGACCATTTTGACCATAAGGATTTTGAGATCCTTGAATGGTTGTCCATGCTTGACTTCCAGCAGAGTAGGAAGAAGAGGAGGGACCCTGCTAAGATTGAGGTTGAGGTTGATGCATTCTTCTAGGAGTATTTGGCCTAGGTTGATGATTGGGAGTTGCTGACCTTATTTGCCTATGAGGCAGATACTCCCTGTTTGACATAGAGGATTGACAATGCTGATTAGGCATTTGTCCTCTCTGTGGGGTTGTGGGTCTCACTTGCTGATATGGCAAGTGTCCTCGCTGAGGAGTAGTGGACCTGTTTAGAGAAGGGAACCTTCCTTTTTGAGGAGTGTTACACCTAGGAGTGGACCTAGTTGGTACAGACAAGTTTTAAGGGGTCTGCTAATTAGATAGACCATCAGCAGGTAAATCCCTATACGGAAGTACTTGCTGAAGTCTATCATCAGCGAACCTGACACGTCTTTTAATTAGACGGTCATGCTGGTCATTCTTATGACTAACATGAGCAGGCTCTTGAGATGAAGAAGTTGATGGAGCACATGAAGGTTGCTGATTGACTGAATTCACTCTCAAAGGAGTGTTGTAGTCATAAGATACAACAATCATGCTTCTCTTAAAGGGTTCAGCAGATTTGTTGGGAAGCTGCTGAGGAGTAATGGGTTTATAGCCATCACTTGAGATGTCCCCTTTAAACGTTCTTCGAGGAGTGTATTGGATTCTACCTTCATGTGGCATCATCCCAACAATAGGGAGATGAGAAAACATGTTATTGGTGCTAGTTGAAGAATTAGCACCTTTTACCTCAGTAAGGGTAGAGGATTCGCTGGTGGAGGAAGAATGGGTAGCACCAGCATTCATTTCAGAGTGGTAGTCACTTTGTCCTTTGACAAAGTACCACTTTTTCATCTCTTCAGGAGAGATAGAAGAGGAAGGAGGAATAGAAATTCCAGGTTTAACATCATCATGAAACATGTCAGCGAGTGAAGCAGCAGCATCAAAGTTGCCACCAATCACTGCTTGAATCTGAGCAGGGACTTGTTCACTTAGACATTGATGATGAAACCTAGAAGCTTTTGACCAAGAGGTCACAATCTTCTTCAGATTAGAAACTTCAGCCTTGAGTTTTTCATTTTCAAGTTGAAGTTTTTGAGTCATTAACTCATGAGATTGAAGTTCTACATGAACATTTTTTCAATTTCAAGAGTTTTTCATTTTTATTACTTAACTCATTACCAGGAGAGTTAAGTTTAGCTTGAAGTTCAGCACGTAAAGTTTCTACATACTGAAGATCACATGATAAACACTCAATAATTTTGGTCTTATCATCTTCTGAAGAGGAGAGAAGAGAATGTACCTTTTGGACAGTGACATTTACCCACTGACTTGAGGAGACTTAATCTTTTGTCAGCGCCTCACCATTAGAGAGTGCCATCAGGCACATAGTGTTCACATATCTTCATCATCTGACTCATCGGAGTCAGCCCAATCATGTTCTTCAGCAACCAGCCCTTTGGCTGGTGCTCTGGCCTCCTTAGTTTCAGCCATTTTAGCTATTAGCTGATAGTACTTGTTCCTGTATTCATCAGTAGACTTAGAAGGGTTAGCTTAGGAGCAGCAGGGGTGGGAATAGAAACCTTGCACTCCTTTTGGTAATGTCCTTTTCTGCCACACCTCCAGCATTCTTCCTGTGATTTATCAACAAGAGGCTTGTAAGGAGCAACCGACTTACGGTTGTTCCATTTTCTGGAATATTTCTTTCCATCAAGAAGAGCAAATTCCATGAAGTCACTAAACATCTCTTGAATTTCATCAGCATCAAGCTCGTCAACAAGAGTTTGAATAGGATCAGGGAGATTTGAGGTGCAGGCACCATCATGGAGTTGATGGGCTCAGCAGAGATAAGAGCAAGAGGGTCAGAAATAGGGTAAGAAGAAGTGTTGGTAGAGGAAGAAGAGCCGGCATGTCTTCTAGATTCAGCAGAGGCTCGGATATTTTGAGCCAAGGCCTTCTCTCGAATTGAAGAGTGCCAGACAGTTCCTCAAGGTCAAAAGTTTGGATCTGCTTGGTGGTACGAAGAATTTGTCTCAAGTTTTGCCACTTGAGATGAAGAGAATCGATGAATTTGTGGCATACTTCAAAGTTATCATGAGTAATGCCAACATTAGTCATGTCATTGAGCAACCCTTTGAAACGGGTATAGGTGCTCTAGAGACTTTCATCAGGACGAGAGAAGAAGTTTTCATAGGCCCGCTTTAGGTCTATTTTCTTAGTCTTTATGAGGTCAGCAGATCCTTCATAGATGCTGACCAGTCTATCCCATACTTTCTTGGAAGAGGGATATTTGATGACGAGCTTCATCACCTCAGTAGGAAGGGTGGTGATGATCATGTTATTAAGCCTTGAGTCAAGATTGACTAGCTTACGCTCCTCATCAGTCCATTGGAATTCTGGCTTTACCAGATCAGTCACAATTTCAGGAGCATGAGGTGTAGCACCTGGAGTCCTTTGGACATATGTAGGTATAAAGGGACCTTCAGTGAGAATGGTCATTAAATAAGGTTCCACACCCACGATGTGAAAAAGCATCCTCTCCTTCCACGACCCAAAATATTTGGGCTCAAATTTTGGAGGGATGGATACGTAACCAAAGTCACGTTGATTCACAAGGGTTGGAACAAAAGTCATGTTCTTGTTTTAAAGAAAGGAGGTTTTCAAGAAAAGATAAGAACAAAATTAAATGTAAACACAAGAAGGCAAACAAATCTTGTTCCAATGATTTAGGAATGGTGGCTCCGATACCACTTGACAGTCCACGAATGCACAACTTATGTTATAGTTAAGCTGTAACATCCGTACTTTTTAATATTTTATATGTGCTAGTTAGGTTGTCTATGTTCCCGCAAGCCATAGTTATACTTGAAGCTAGTAGGTAATGCCCCAAATTAGTAATCTAAAGCTAATGATATGTATAAGAATTTCCTAATGAAAATACCTCGGAACAAAAAATTTTTAGAGGTGATCAATCGATACGATAATAATAACTTAAGACTCCCAAATTGAGATACCAATCAAAATTCCTATGGAATGCCCAACAAATCAAAAAATAAAACCAAATCAAGAAGATGTGATCATGATAGATAAAATTTTCAACTAAAAATATAATTGGGAGTATTATGTACGTAAAAGCGTCGAAAACTTAATAAGTAAGCATATAAGCTTAAAAATTAATACAAACCTACAACCAATGACCTATGTAATCAACTAAAAATACAAAAATATATCCATACACATAAATATACATGACTTATACACATATATACATATTCCTAACTAAAACAACCAAATACTTACATTTAACTAACTAAACACTTACAAAACAAATACAAAATTAACATATACTTACACTTATACTTATACACTAATTTTATACAAAAAAAAAAAAAAAAAAAAAACTCTTCAATATTTTCCCCCCATGGCCGGCCCCTTTCCCCCCTCTCACACTCCACATTTTGAATATTACTCCTCCCAACTCCCCCTTGAAACTCACACAAAACACACTCTTCACTTTCTACACACACCAACTTTATTTTCTCTCTCAAAAACTCTCCTCTCCTCCCTCTCTTCTTCTTGATTTCGGCAGCCACAAAACAAAGGGAAGAACAAAGCTAAACTCATCTAAAAACTTGTTAATAATAAGGGTTTAGATTAGATTAAGCAAGGGTGGTGTTAAGCTAAGGTTTAAGGATTAATATAAGGTTGAAACAAGGGTTATTTGGTGCAAGAAAGGCCACGATTTTCTGCCATCTTTTCTTCATCTCAAAGTGTTCTTCAAGGGTATATATCTTCATCTCTTTGTTAGATTAATCTTATTCTTGTTCATATTAAAAAGGTTTTATCAAAAGTCCATGTTTTCTTCATGTTTCTCTTGAATATACACTTGATGAGGGCAAAGTTGATAGGATCTTTCTTTCCATGCTCATGCATGTTGAATCCATGAAGAAAGATCCAAGGATTCAAGTAGTTAAAGACCCAAAAGTGTAGTTATATATTATATAGCTTTTGATATGATTTTTCCTTTGAAAGATGGTTATATTCATACATATTATGAAGTTAATATTTCTGGAAATATTTATAAAAATATAGATTTTATTGATAAAGTGTTGGATCTATGAAAGTTAGCATCAAAAAGGTGGATATGTGTTGATTAGTTATAAAGTAACTTTTTATATAAAAAGATGAACATATTTTATATAATATTTATGTACATATTTCTGGAAAATTTCATAAAAATACATTTTTATGTTGATGGATTTTTGTTGGATAAAGATTGTTGTTAAAAATGATGAGATGATTACATGCATGCTAGATTTAAGAAAGTTGGATTGTTGTTTGGATTATGAGATGAAGCTAGGCTTGTCATAAGTGAAAAATGTGTTAATATCAAGGTTAATATTCTGGAAAAATTATGGTAATGACAAAAATATGATTATGGAACCAAACAAGGCAAAATAGGCTTGAAATCGAAAACCGAAAGCTTGTTAAAATGCATTTTGAGCACACACATGCACCATAACTTTATGACCATGAAAATGTGATGAACATACTGGAAATATGACATATTAAAAGTATAAAACTCAAGTCATTTGATGCATCGCAAGAATAAGCTCAAAAATCGTCTTTTCGGGTCAAATAATCACTAACCGAAAGCACTAAATTGCACATATCACACCACCACCACCATCACGACTTGAACCAACAAAATATGATGAAATTACTGTGAATGTTGAATTTAGGATGAAAATCCATTTTGAAGTACCTTAATAGCCTAAGAAATGAGGCTAAAATCACTATTTCGGTAAACGATTTTCAAATATAAAATCCTCAATTTAAGCAAGACACAAGGGAGGTTGAATTGATATGAATTTGTGTTGATATAAGTTGCCAAAAAGGGCTGGAATTTTTGGACTAAAACTCTTGTGGTGATTTGTAAGGATTTCTATGATTTAATGAATTAAAATGGTAATTAAAAGGTATATAAATTAATAAATAAATTATATAAACCATGAATCTGATCAAAGCCACTTAACCAATGATAAAAGTGATCAAAACCTACTGGGAAAAATAACTACAAGCAAGGGAACAAGAACTATACAATTTAAAAGTGAATTATTAAGTAAAAGTCACTAATTAATCATTATTATTAAATAAATAGAAATAAGGCACAAATAAATATAAGAATCACAATGTTACAAATAAAAAGGCTTGAAAATCAGTAGATAATCCATCTATAATTATCTATGAATTTTAGAGGTAATTTAAGGACTTAAAAATAATTATAAGGAATTATTTAATTAATAAACCAATAAAATAAGTAAATAAATTAATTAAATAATATTAAATTAAATAAATAATTATAAATCAGTAACATATATTAACATTAATATTATGAGAACACAAATGTCAAATATGGGTATTAAACAAAGCATGCAATGGAAAATATATAATACAAAGTTAAACTACCGAAATTCCAATAACCGAACAAAATCGTATGAATGACCTTTACTACCAAATGTCTTCCAACCAAATGAGGTGAACAACATAATGTACTTGAATTCCATAATTTAAACAACAACCAAAGTTGGGCAAGTCTACTAGCATACATCTCATGATCTAGTTTACTAGTCATGCGACACACACTTACGTTGTGCATATTTCGAATACCATGGTTTAGGCTTGCTTGAGGAAAGACACCACTAGCCGGAGATTTCCCTTTTGATCAGCCCTCTTTCACTCTCAATTCAAGTGAGTCATAGCCCCCTTTCAAACTATTTTATGTGTTTTAACTATCGGGGTGAAAAGCATGACATATAAGCTAAATTGCTTTTATTATTACAAATATATGAAATGATTCTTGATATTATGATTATGAAATGAAATTGCTTCGTATGTTCATTATGATAAATGATTTATATGATGAGCTTGAGTTCTGTCAAACCGCTTTCTTCGGTTCACTACTATTTACTCCGATTATGGAGGCCTGTAGTTAGTTAGTTGCGCAACTAGGTTTCGTCCACCCACCCAATTGTGTAACGGTGGAAGGTTGGTTGCCTTTGTGACAACCTCCACTTCCAGTCTGACCACGGGTGTTCTAGCTACCTTACTTAGGTCGTCTCCATGGCACGACCCCTTTTTATTATTATTGTTACGGCACTTGATTGACAGCTCGTGCAAGATTTATCTATTTATTATTGGACTTTGAAAAAATGGTAGTAGTAGTGGCTCAAGCATTTACTCATCAAGGTTGATTGAATTATACCCTTGTGGTTATATGATAGTAATTTTACTACGTTTGATTATAGTAAGTGAAACATACGCTTTTCAAATGTTACATTGGAGGTATACATGGAAATTTTGGTGACTCTCAAATTTTCGGTTATGATGGATATATATATATATATACACTTTATGTTGTTAGTTAAAAACCTATGAACTCACTCAACTCTCGTAGTTGACACTCCTTCTTCTTCATGCTTTTCAGGTTAAAGATTTAGGTGCGTAGCTTGGACCGCCCCTTTTGGACTCTAATATGCTTGTATGGCTGGACAAGTATTGCAAACATTTAAACATTTTATTTATGAATTTGGTTATGTAATGGATTTGGACGTCATCTTAAATTGTAATCTTTTGGGATTTTGAATGTCATTTGAAAACTTGTGTTGATGTTTTATATTCAAATCTTTTGTACCATGTCGTTCTGTGGCATCTCGTGTTTCCGCCTTAGTCGGGGTGTTACATAAGCTAGACAAGAAAGTAAATAAGAAGGTAAACAACAAGAACAATGACAAGTTCAAATATAATAAATCTATGCAAGTATAATTATATGTATCATTGATTAAACGATGAATACATGGTCGATATTACAAACTTGACTTACAAGAATACAAATGAACAAAGTAATTGCTAAGTCTAGACACACTAAAAACTTAAACAATTACAAGTGACACACACTTTTGAGGTGACAAACACGCTTGATACAATACGGTTGTGTTGCTTTATATAGAGGTGCAGTTAGGGCAACACAGCCTTCCTTTGATGGTGATAGATGGTGGTTGTCATATTAGGTATTTTACAGTTGGAAGAACCACCATGTGACTCTTGTCTTCATCTGGTTTGAAATCTTCCCGCCTTGACCACCAATTTGGGCAGCATACAACCCGCTGAAGAGAGTCACTGGACTCGCTGAACACTCGCTGACGACATACGTCAGCGAGCAAGTCTTATCAGCGAATCCAAGACTCAACACACGTCTATGTCAATAGCAGTCTAGATTGTTTGGACTTATATTGTAATATGTCTTTGTCATGTAATTGTCATTAATGAACTTTATATTATGCATAGAATACTAGATTAAGTTTAAGTATTGAATGTATGATAATATTCTGCTAAGGAGGAAATACGACCTCGTAATTGCAGGGTCAATTACAAGGTGGACATAGGAATACGACCCCGTATTCGCAGGGACAAATACGAGGCCAATCACAATTACGACCTCGTAAGAGTGACGGGCTGGGCTGGATTTGCGAGGCCGACTCGCTGAAGTCCAATCGGGTGTTTCCTATAAATACCAAAACCCTAACAGAGTTTAGGGTTGAACATTTGTCGAATTTTCAAGCATATTTGTGCCGGTTAATAGGTCAAAGGTTGTTCCGCTAGCCCGAAGAAGATCTGCGAGGCAGCAGGTGATCTAGAGGCTTTCGTTGTGAATCACCAAGTTATAGAGAGGGATTCCGCACCTCTGGATAACTGGAGCAAACTATTAACAATCCGTTTCAAGGGGACTTACAGTGTAAAATAGTATTTCTTTTACCATTATTACTAAATTCCAATTTGGATTATTGACACTTGAAACAAGTTATGCATGTTATCTTGTGTACAAACTTCCTACAAAACACTCCATGGTCAATGGTCTGGTGAAATAGATGATGAAATTCGGCCTGAAGATTGATTAGCGAGATGATTGCTTGATTGGCTATATGACAAGCGGCAACTTCCTAATTTACTTGCTCCCCTTCATATCCTTATTAGAGGAAAATGGACGAATCTCATAGCACCCAATTGAGGACTACCAAAATAAAAGGTCATCCAAAACTTAGGAAAGTTGGGTGGATGGAAATTCAAATATGGGTGTTTAAAACTAGTGCTACCCATAGACTTATTTTGATGCATTTGTCGGGTGAAGAGTTATGATAATAAACAGAATTTTGTAGGCTTATTTGTACTAGGCATTGAGTTTAGGCCTATAAAAGATTTGCTTTGTGAGACCTTAATGATTGAATGCCTAAGATTGCTTGTTACACATAATGTCATATGATTTTCCATTGATGGTATGTTTTTATTCTTTGAAAATTTCAATTATTAAAACATCATTTTATGATTATATCACCCTTAAAAGTTAGAAATTCTTAAAAATGATGTTTATACTTTAAAGGACGCGATTCGTATCATAAAAGGGGCATTGATTACATTTAAATGCAAGGAAACCACGGACGACCAAGGCCGGATCTATGTTCATGGACCAATGTTACATAAAAAGCCGTTTTAGTAATGACATGAATGTAATATCTTAGACAAATATTAGATTAGTTTATGGAACTTTACCAAAAGCCTATACACCATCTATCAATTGAGTAACCTAAATATCTTATATTGGAATGGAATGTAATGGAAAGGAGAGGAAAAAATATATATACATATAAAAATGATTGTTCAAATGAAAAGAAACCAAAGGAAAAAAAAGAAATTTCAATACTCCTTTCATTTCATTTTAAATGTTTTACTATGATTTTTTTTTCTGAACTTTGACCGTAAGTATTTTTGTTTGTATTACAAAATACAAAAGAAGATATCTACATATGAAAGAGACTCGCATGTCAAACTAGACATTTAAAATAAGATAATGAAACATTCTCGAATTATAATGAAAATAAAGTAAGTTAAAAGAATTACAATTATGGATCTAAGTATATAGTTATTAATAAAATTTAGGTCTAGCCGATGGTTTTTGCCAATGAGCCGATATACTAGCCGATGGTTTTTACCAGTGTTTTTTACCGACTACACCTTACCCGTTATATAATACTTTAAGGGTGTGTACGTAGCACCCTAAGAAAAGAGCCCAATTATCAAAAGAATGACATCACATTGATTACGTATATTTATTTGTTAGAACATTAAGGTCATTTCAATTAAAAAAGAAGCCAACTAATCAAAATATAATCACATCACATTATATATTTCGTTTGTTAGAACATCAAGGTCGAATCCCAAATTGTTTAAGCTTATTATAACAGCTGTTAAATCCAGATACATCCATATACGGTTGACTTTGGTGAAGTTCGTCGATCCACACGGATGATGCATATCTTTGGGCATCATAATCCTTGTCTACAAAACAATGCTTGTCATTTGTCTTGTTTCTGAACCCCATTCATTTTCACCACTTCTTGCTTACGTCTCTTTCTTTTTTATCTTCTCCTTAATCCCCTTCATTTCCCTCATCACGACAAACATATCACCCCTACCTATTGATTCCTCTCCAGATCGAAATCTAGCTAGCTACAGAAAAAGAAACGAGATCCACTCAAAGTTGACTGAAAGAGACTCATCAACATTTTTGTAAGTGGCACAGAACCAAGATTGTAACTTAATTTTGTTAGACTTCATTTTCCTTTTGGTTGCATCTTTATAAGTTTTTTAAAAGTTTAGACTTTTTACATTGACCGTATCACAATTTTCTTAGAACTGCACCAATAAAAACAGAAAACTTATTCACACTAATCCCTATCCCTAAGGCAGTTCCGTCGGTGTATTTTCATTGTCTTAAGCCTATCCATCTACAATCACTTTTGGGTTTTTCTTTTGATTGTAGTTTAGACCAAATGGCTTTCTCAAAAGATTTTAATTACCTAAAAATGAAACTGGAAGATTTAAAATCGGCCACAAATGACTTTAGTGACAATCCAATTGGCACTGGTGGGTTTGGAAAGGTTTTCAAAGGAGAGCTCTCATTCTCGAATGGAGAGAAGAAAACGGTTGCTCTCAAGCGCTTAGATCGTCAACATGGGCAGGGGGATGTTGAATTTTGGAAGGAAATAATGATGCTTTCAAATTACAAACATGAGAATCTTATTTCTCTCTTAGGCTATAGCGATGATGATGGTGAGAGAATTCTTGTGTATGAGTATGCATCCGGTGGAAGCTTTGATCGCAAGCTTGGTAAAACTAGTCTTACATGGAACCAGTTGCTCAAGATATGTATTGGGGCTGCGCGTGGACTAAACCATCTTCATGATCCTGTTGATGGGACGCAACAAAGAGTTCTTCATCGAGATGTAAAGAGCTCAAACATCCTACTCGATGAGAATTTGACTGCTAAAATTTCCGATTTTGGCTTATCAAAATTCGGCCCAGCAGCTAACCAACAGTATACATATCTTATTTCCAATGCCGTCGGTACACAGGGGTATTGTGATCCCATGTATATGGAGACGGGCTCCTTGTCAAAAGAGTCTGATGTATACTCTTTTGGAGTGGTCTTATTCGAAGTAATGTGTGGGAGACCATGCTTTGAGTTACGTAATGGTGAGCAAAACATTTTAGTGCATAAGTGGAAACAATGTTACCAGGAGAATGGATTATATGATATCATCTCTAATCATCTAAAGGAACAGATGGATATGGATATATGTTATAGGGATTCTGTTGACACATTTGCAAGCATTGCATACCGGTGTGTGCACAGAGATCGGAAAGAAAGACCAAGGATGGCAGAGGTAGTCAAAGAACTTCTGATTGCACTTGATATTCAAGTAAGTGTTTATTTTCTTTTGTTTGGGTATGTGTGAAGCAGTTTAAAAAACTTCAAAAGTACTGGCCCTCATGGATGTAATATACTCGTATATATGTAGGAATGTTCTGGAAATGTTGACGAGAGAAATAAATATACAGAATTAGTCAGCATTGCAAAACTGGTCACAATGCCACAACATATTGAATACGATTGTTTGCCTCGGGATATCATACAGAATCCCGCCCCCATAACTGACAGATCTCGAACTGAACTTGCATCGCTTTTCTTCCAAGGGATTCATGTTTTGAAGGGCGAGCATGTAAATTATTATTTTTACCTGTTATACATCTACTATATATTTTATTCATTTCAGCTTTTGTATTGTCAGATTCTGTTTAATAAGATTTATTTATGTATATACTGATTCTGTCTATCTATTGCACAGAGGCTCGAACGAAACGAGAATGGGGAATTTTATGAATTGATAAGCGGATACAATTGTATGCCTCTGGAAATTAGAACGGGTGATTGGCGTACAGGTGTTTCGCGTCACTTTTACACATTTAACACGGGTGTGTTCTATAGGTCAGTTTTTTCTCCATGCATCTTTCGCCTTTTGCTTACATTAAACATATAACCACATGTTAATTATTAAGCTCTGGTTCTTTATCTTGTTCATCTACGTTTTTTTGTTTTTTGAATGAATGATGAATGTATTAATGTAGCTTATTCATGTAGTTATCTAAAGTGACTATACTTTCTCTGTACACGATTATCTGTTAAACTGGATTATTGATATGTATCAACCATATATTTTTTAATTTTGTACGTTAAACATTTTTGACCTCATGACTTAATTTTCAAATGAAAAAAAAAGGATAAAAATTAACTTGTTATTATAAGTCTGAGGTCATATATATTTAACCATATAAAATTGAAAAATATGTGAATGATATACATCAATAATCCAATTTAACAAGACTATATATATATAAGAGAAAACATATTGATCACGGTGATTTATATATACAAGGCCGACTCAAAGGGTGAGCAAGGGGTGTTATTGAGTCGGGCCCACTCCGTTCAAAGGCCTACTGCTTCCGAGCCTTACGTATGTTATTTATTTGATGTTATGGTAAAGAGTCACGATGGTTCATTTATGTATTATTGTACTTGAGGGTACCCGAAAAGTGTGTTGGCGGCGACGGCAGAGACGACTGGTAGTGGTGATGGGTAGCGGTGGTGATGGTGGTAGTTATTGCGGCGGTAGTGACGTTATGGTGGTTGCAGCGACAGATAGTGGTGGCGGTAACCGATGGTGGTTGTAGTAGCGATGAGTCGGTGACGAGTTGCGTATGTTATTGATGTAAAAATTTTTGATTTATAAGGTAAAGGTATTATGGTTATTTTAATAGGGTAGATATTATGAATTAAATTTTGTTAAGCGTATTATAAAATATCCAATATTTAGTTGTTAAAGATAAAAATAAATATATGGGCCAATTTGGCAGATCAACTTTTAAGTTGAAAAAAGAATTAATTTAAATGCTTAAGGTAATATAAAACTATAAATGATAAATAGGAAATGTCATACAATAAAATTAATTATCCATCAAAACACAATTATTATTTAAGTAAATTATTGTGTTATTATTGTATATATCAAACCGTTAGGGACAACATAACAGTAAATAAGTCCTTGTCTTAATAGCGCAGTGGGCATCTTCGTCTTGCAATGACGTTTGGGCATTGGGAGACCAAAGTTCAAATCCAAGCAAGCAAACTTTTGCCCCAATTTAGTCTTGTGCCTTCTGTAGCGGCTAAATTGGTGTGGTTTTCCCTCCCTTGTGGTTCCTTGACTTCGTGGATCGGTCGCTAGTGTCTGTCTGCCAAATTGGGTCTAACGGCTAGTCGTCTGATGTGTGCTTTTATTTATTGTCTTTAAATTTATGTAGTACAAGTAACTATCTAACGTAACCACACTTAACGAGCAGAGAACCCGGTCAATGTAATATAGCCTAGTGGTAAGTTACAGGATCGTTCGCAGGGACGCGTTGCGTTACCTAATCTAATAGTACGTATAACTCTAGTTTGTTTGGGGGTTTGTCACTAGCTCTTAATAAACTAATACTTTTAACAATAAATTAAAAATCTAACCACGCGCTTTGCAGCGAGAGGCTAATCTGAAAGTAGTTTGGAAAAAGCAAATAACAGTAATTAAATTAAAATACTTGTTTGGCATCTCTGATCTCATGATGCGACCAAATACTATCCTACTGGTTTGTTAGCCTGTTGGAAACTTAATCACGGTTCAGATTCTCGTTAGATTCACTTTGCCTAGTTAGTAGTGATGTCGCTAGACTCACACTACCCTTTAAAACAAATTCTCGCTATATTCATTGTTTTAAGCATTATGACCTAAAGTTTGTGTTACTAATTCATCTTTTAATTACCTGGCTCTTAAGCCATGACCAGATATAATTCCCTCCGGTGACCACAGTGCTCGTTTCCAAGTCAAAGGATCGCGTCTGGCATTGTTAAGTTTCATGCTCAATTCATCCTAGTTACTATGGTTCTGGATCCCTCGATTACAAGTCAATTACTTTTTACTTCTAATTATAGACCGACTAGTCGTTTTCTGTCCTAGCATATTAGTTCTAGTGTATGATCATAGATAATCATCAGAATTAAACTAATACGTTCAGATATAAAACCTATATCAACATGAATTACTAATAAACATGGATCTACGATAAACAGTAAAGCACACTCCAACAGAATCTAAACAAACACAGTAAAACAATAAGCGTCTACATGATCACATCGATCCAAACAAGTATTCAGCCTACTAGCCCAGCATTATTAAAGGAATAACAAAGTATGAAAAGATAAAAGACATTGTTCAATAAAAAAGAGTAAATAAAGATGAAAGATCTAGACCAAGAGTGAAGATCGGAAGGTGTTTAGATGCTCCAAAACCTTCTTGAAATCTGCAATTTCGATCTAGGGTTATTCCTGAGCGGATAGGGCTGCTAAATCGGCACTGGCTTAGAGTTTTGAGGATTTGTTCGACTTAAATAGTGGTAAAAGTCGGTTTCTGATCTGGGCCGACCAGCGGCGCTGGTGGGCTGAGCAGCGGCGCTGGTCCTGGGCTTTCCATAGGCTAGTGATGCTGGTGATGCAAGGAGCGACGCTGGTGAGTGGCCAGCGGCGCTGGTGGCTGCTGAACTTGTTCTTGCGTCTTCGTTTGGCTCCCAAATAACTTCCTTGTGTCTTGTAACTTCATAGGCTTTCTTCTTGAGTCACTTGATGTCATTTACCCTCTCTCGCATCTTCCGGGAACCTGCATAAACACGCCATTCATTAAGTACCAATAGTTCCGGAATAATAACTCATTTAAGAATAGAAATGAAGCCTTTCCTTAGTGTTTTTATCACAAAATGGATGCTCATCATATACCCCTACACGTAAGCTTCTGCTTGTCCTTAAGCAAACAGTCTGAGAAAAAAATAAAACAATTGATGAGTGGACATTTTAAGTGTTAAAGTATTCTACTATATCGAATTCATTTGAAAGTATAGCCATGCAAAATGATTTGAGAAAGTTTTAGACAAAATTAGTAAGATATAGCTAGAGGCTAGATAATCAGTCAATTAAAACTAAAAGCTAACTTTTTATTTGTTAATACCTTTAAAACAGTTATATACTTCCACATGTCTTACAGCTCAATCTTACTACCTTTTTGCAGACTAGTTGCGCACTTAATTCAAGTTTGTATAGCAATCAGAACTACTAGCTACTAGCAAGGCATTTATATTTCAAAGTGTATGTACTCGTGAGTCACTACTTAGATATACTTCTACACTACAATCATGTTTGCTAGCTAAATACAAAAGCAGTCATACAATATTATCATCTTTAATAGTTAAGACAGCGGTGACAGATCGGTGATTCCTCATGCGCAGAGCGACATAACTCAACTAAAAGTTCACATCAAGACAGCGGTGACAGGTCGGTGGTTCCCCACGCGCATAGCGACATAACTTGATGTATTTATATGGATTTTATTCGTTAATAGTTCTTTGAACTTTTATTTAATCTACTGATTGCCTTTTCTTAGAGATTTACTACATTATTCATGCAATAGACATTATCAGAGACCCCAGATGACTCATAATCCTACTCCGCATGCAACTAGTTCACATTAAATAGTGTAAGTTTTAAGGTAAACCATACATCTAAATTAGTTCCTACACAAGCACGTATATTAAGTCCAATTAATACACCTATGCTAATGACTAGAAAGCTCTAAATTGCTAGGTATATTAAAGTCCGGTTAAATGTGCTATGGCAAACATAATCGCATACAGTTTCAGTCTAAACTCTAATCCAGTTGGAAGCATGAACAGCCACAAATCTATAGTTAAGCTACCAATTCTAACTAACCGTTCATCCTACCAAGCTAATGTTGCTTAATTATCGTCATCTTTTGTCTACTTGCAAAGCTTATATTCTCAAAATGTTTTCAGACACTTAAAAACTTTAATTTGCATGAAATAAGTAGTAGAAAACTTTTTTAAAATCAAACAATTAGACCAAGGGTTTTTCCTATTCCATCCCCCACACTAAAATTGTACAACGTCCTCATTGTACTAAACATACATATAAAGGGTAATGGGGAAAACACATAAAATATAAAAGAAAAAGGATTAACGAAACTTCCCAGGTCTGAAATTGTATGATTATTGTTTTGAAGATGGCATTTGTGGAGCGACTTGAACGTGATGAGCTTTTGATAACTTCAATCGTCTCCATTTGATGGCGATCCATGGTTGCTTCTCCATCTTCTTCTCTTTTTGGTATTTTCTGATTTTTAAATTTTTTTGGAATTTTTGTGTTTTTCTGATTTTTTGTGTTTTTGGCAATCTAGTGCGCAAAACGGAGTTGTAAGCGACGCTGATGGATTGGGTAGCAGCGTTGGTGGTGTTTTCTGAGCATGCAGCGGCGCTGGGTGGTGAGGAGCGGCGCTGGAGCTGAACAGGTGCAGGTCCAGCGGCGCTGGTGGTGGTGCCAGCGGCGCTGGGCTGCCCTGATGCAGTCCCAGCGGCGCTGGTTCTTGACTAGCGGTGACTCCTGTACGTGTTCCAAAGTCTGATTTATTCAGTGATTTGATGCTCGAACTCCCCCACACTTAGCTTTTGGCCAAGTGCATGGTCTCCTTCAGACTACAAAGCAATATACTTCTGCACACTTCAATCAATTTATCAAAAATGGAAAAATACGAGCTAAAACAAAAATGAAAAATAAAAACATAAAGTAAGATTGCAATAAGTTACTTGTTTCTTCAATCCTTGAAAGCTTGCATCTGTGATACTCAAAACATACTCAAAAAGTACCACAAATGATAAAATTTAAAACAATCACTTAATTGCAATTAGTCACAATTTCCTAAAAATGAAAAATAAAAATAAAAACTACTGCTTGGGTTGCCTCCCAAGAAGCGCTAAGTTTAACAAGTCTTCAGTCGGACTCGGCCTAAGAACTAGGTTGAGGAATACGGGTTAGGCCTAGGGTCGACACCCGTTGGTGTGTATCGAATGAAAATGTCCGACTGGTTTTCCATAAATGACTCTATATTCATCCTCTCTCCTTGCCCTTGGCAAAGCTTATACTTGCGGTCAAAACCATAGGGATTATCATCACTTATATCCTCTTTTGTGAACTTCAGTATGTTAACCCCGGACTGCAGCATTAATTCTCCTAATTCGACATTTAAATCGGCACATGCGGTTCATAAAAATGGTTGACTAAAATCACATTGTCCCTAGTGACCGCATTTTCTTTAACTAGAAAGAATTCTGTCAAGAATCTCAATCCACCTATGCTGATTACTACCTTTTTCACAAATCCACGAACTCTAATCCTTGTATTCCTAAATAGATATATCATTTTATCCTTCCATTCTACTTAACCTATATCTCCGCTAGCATATCTACTATGATCATCCAGGGAAAGTATGTTCATGGTAGCCCTAGCATCGATAAATGCTCTACAGCCTAAATTTCCCCGTATTCCCATTCTAATATTAAAGATGGTCGGGTCTCCTAGGGCATCGGTCAAGAGATAAGGGTTGTATCTAGCCAAAGATTGTTCTTTAATGTCATCCCATCCTATGTTGTCTAGAACCCTATTTACATCAGATATTATCTTATCACCTTCTTCTATGTTTCTCTCTACCTTTTCAAAAACTTTTTCAAGATTACTACTGTCAACTTCCCTGTGTAAATTACTTAACCCTCTCTCATACCTATTTTTCATATCTAAACCTCCACCAAACTCAAAACTCTTTAAGCTTTTAAGGCATTGGTATGCACTCAACGGTTTCTTTTTACAGTCCATTTCAATATTGCAACACATTTTACTATAATCATTATCCTTAGAATCTAACATTGGTACTGTGACCTTAACATCTCCTTTAGACAGAGTTATCTCCCATTTTAAAACAAAGATGTTAGCATCTGCCGAACACAAAAATTTTCTGCCTAAAAGTATAGGGGTCACTGCTTCACTAACCATATCAAGCACAACAAAGTCAATCCAAAATTCTAAATCCTTAACCCTAACATGGACTTGTTCGACAATCCCATTGGATTGTCGGTAAGTCTGATCGGCTAACCGAATGCTCATGTTAGCCGGTTTTAGCAAACAGAGGGTAAGTTTTTCATAAATAGTAGTAGGCATAACATTAATACTTGACCCTAAATCAGCTAATGCACTCGAAAATATTCATTATTAATAGTGCAAGGGATAAGAAAACTTCCTGGATCTTCGGTTGCTTGCGGTAGCTGCTTTCCATCATTCGGTGTATCGGGATTTTGAACTTCTTTACTTATGTCCGAATCATTTCCATCCTTATTTTGCATTTGGATGCGAGTTGGATACCTAGGTCTTCTTCTGAGAACGAAGTGTTTCGCGAATCTGAGCTGACGGACTCACCAGCGGCGCTGGTAAGGAGCCAGCGGCGCTGGTTTGCACCTGGAGGGTCACCAGCGGCGTTGGTTGTTGCCTGTAGGGCTACCAGCGGCGCTGGAAGGTATCTCCAGCAGCGCTGGAAGGTATCTCCAGCAGCGCTGGTGGGTTATGGACAGATTCCAAAATTGCATTTTGGTCCATTTCATCTCCATTTTGCTTCCGTATGACCTGTACCTAGTTAGAACTTTCACAAGAATCATTAGAAACCACAGTAGAGTCATTACCTTCGGTGAACACGGCGTTCACATTCTCATTTCGGCCGATTGGTGGTTGCTACTTTTGACTCGAGCTAGGGCTTGAGCTTGAGCTTCCTTGCAAGATCGGCCATGGCAGAGGACTGCTCTTCTTCCTTGTATTCTGCTCAATCCATCTATCTATCCTCCTTTCTAGCTCTTTGATTGCGGCTGGTTGATTCCTTGCTCCTTCGTCAACCTTTTGATTGAGATTGCTTATTTTCTCATTGAGCGATTTCGTGTAGCTTGCCAAGGAGTCATGCCTTTTGTCATTCATGTCCATGTACTTCTCCATCATACTGGTAAGCTTGGCAATCGGGTCCTCCTTGACTTCATTTTCCACCTTTGGTTGCTCGGGTTGACCATTATTCCTTTGCCACCTATTTTGAAAAGAACCAAAGTAATTTCTAGAATAATTTGCACTATAATTATAATTACCGAGATTTCTTTGAAATAGTCCTCGTTGAAAGCCTCCTCGGTATTGGTTCTGGACAAAATTCACTTGCTCGATATCCTCCTCTTCACAATCTCGGTATAGTACATTTCTCCGCATTTGTTGCACCCGTGTCCAATCACCTTGAGGTCCTTGTCCATAATGTTCAACCTATCTTCAAAAGTAGAAAAACGGTTTGATAAAGCTTAAGTTCATGAATTACCTCATTGTCGGAGCTGCTCTCGATGCTAGCCACGGTTCTTCTCAACTTCCTTTCTCTATCCTTATCATCCACATCTCGAGCTAAACTAGTTTGCACCATAACCTCCATCATTTTGTATGCGGCATTTGTAGTTTTGTACAAAAAGTTACCACCGCCGGCTAGGTCTAAATCCTTTTAGGAACTCTTTGTCAAACCATAGAAGAAAATTTCCATGATTTCATCCTTGCTAAGTCCATTCCCGTGACAGCTTCGAAGCATTTTCCTAACTAAACTCGGGGGAAAGAATCGCGAAACAAACTCCTCGCGAAGTTGATTCCATGTAGTGATGGTACCTTCATCGAGCTCATCGAACCAAGCACGTGCCTCTCCGGCAGAGACGACGGGAATTAGCTAAGTTGCACATCGTCATCGGTGACATCTCCTCCGTATTTGAACATTTTGCACAAACTGGTGAACTTGCTTACATGTTTGTAAGGGTCAGAATTTGCTCGGGCGTCGAACTGGTTATCCTGAATTAACTTAAGGTGGTGTCCCTTGACTAAAAACAAATCTCCTAAGTTGGGCAAGACTATAGCTGATCCTGGCGTCGGTGTTATGGCTCTCATCCTTTCCATCATCGGTCTGTCGAAATCGTCAATTACGCCTCTGGGCGAGTTGGGGTGAGACATGGTTTCGATTGTTCCTAAGGAGTCTTCTAAGTTGAAAAGTTGTTCTAAGTTAGCTACGGGGGTTGAGTTGGATCTGTAGAGCCTCTTCCTTCGTCTGAGTCTACTAAGGCTTGTCAAGCTGCTTCTTATGACTGTTCCGGATCTCAAACGCATCAACCACCTAAATATCCTGCAAAACTCAAGAAAAATATCAACGCACCAATATAAAACTAGAAATGAAAAACTAAATTAAACTACTTAAAACTAAAAATGAAAATGAAAATATTTTTGGATTTTTGATTTTAAAGAAAAATAAAAATGCAAACTTATCAAGCTAACCCTAAATTTAAACTAATTTGACCTAATTTACTACTTAACCTAATTTGACCTAATATGAAATACTGAAAAGTAACTACTTCGTGCCGAAACACAAAGTAGGGTTGAACTACACTACTAAACCAAGAATGCGTCGCGTTCCCCGGCAGCGGTGCCAAAAAACCTGATATGTGCTTTTATTTCTTGTCTTTAAATTTATGTAGTACAAGTAACTATCTAACCTAAACACACTTAACAAGCAGAGAACCCGGTCAATATAATATAGCCTAGTGGTAAGTTACAGGATCGTTCGCAGGGACGCGTTGCGTTACCTAATCTAGTAGTACGTGTAATTCTAGTTTGTTTGGGGGTTTGTCACTAGCTCTTAATAAACTAATACTTTTAACAGTAAATTAAAAATCTAACCACGCGCTTTGCAGCGAGAGGCTAATCTGAAAGTAGTTTGGAAAAAGCAAATAACAGTAATTAAATTAAAATACTTGTTTGGCATCTCTGATCTCATGGTGCGACCAAATACTATCCTACTGGTTTGTTAGCCTGTTGGAAACTTAATCACGGTTCAGATTCTCGTTAGATTCACTTTGCCTAGTTAGTAGTGATGTCGCTAGACTCACACTACCCTTTAAACCAAATTCTCGCTATATTCATTGTTTTAAGCATTATGACCTAAAGTTTGTGTTACTAATTCATCTTTTAATTACCTGGATCTTAAGCCATGACCAGATATAATTCCCTCCGGTGACCACAGTGCTCGTTTCCAAGTCAAAGGATCGCGTCTGGCATTGTTAAGCTTCATGTTCAACTCATCCTAGTTACTATGGTTCTGGATCCCTCAGTTACAAGTGAATCACTTTTTACTTGTAGTTATAGATCGACTAGTCGTTTTCTGTCCTAACATATTAGTCCTAGTGTATGATCATAGATAATCATCAGAATTAAACTAATACGTTCAGATATAAAACCTATATCAACATGAATTACTAATAAACATGGATCTACGATAAACAGTAAAGCACACTCCAACAGAATCTAAACAAACACAGTAAAACAATAAGCGTCTACATGATCATATCGATCCAAACAAGTATTCAGCCTATTAGCCTAGCATTATTAAAGGAATAACAAAGTCTGAAAAGATAAAAGACATTGTTCAATAACAATGAGTAAATAAAGATGAAAGATCTAGACCAAGAGTGAAGATCAGAAGGTGTTTAGATGCTCCAAAACCTTCTTGAAATCTGCAATTTCGATCTAGGGTTATTCCTGGGCGGCTAGGGCTGCTGAATCGGCTCTCTCTTAGGGGGTGTTTGGTTCATGGAATTCTTTGAAATTCTTAGGAATTGGAATCTAAATTCCATTCCTTTCATTTGTTTGATTAAGAAAAAGATGGAATTGGAATGTAAGAAATTCCATCAAATTCTTTAAATCATGGAATTTACAATTCCTTCAACATCTTGATGGAATCTTTAAACAATCCATGGAATTCACTCATGTTTACCAAAATGCCCTCTTTTAACTATAGATCAAATAAATATAAATAAATAAAAATCCTTTTGTAACCTGATTCAATTATCCACCGGATGTTGACCATCAACACCATCCAACACCGAGCTCAGTCGTTGATTATGACTTCCGGCCACCGCTGCTACTTGTGATTTCCGACCATGTCGCTGGGAAAAATGTTAACCCCATCGGGTTCCATTTGCTGTTGTGCGACCACCAACCAACCCGCTAACTACCTCTTGCCACCGGTGCTTACCATTTCCGGCCGCCGCCGCTGATTCTTTTCATTGCGGCCGCCGCTGATTCTATTTTTATATTGTTAAGCAATAGTTTGTTTACTAATCGTTGTAGGATTAAAAAATTGAGATCTTGTTGGTATGACTTAAATAAAGAAAAAGGGTGGTTGGGAAAAAAAATTTGATCGGAGTTGAAATTTACAGATTAGGTAGAAAGACTTTGGGGAAGAAGATAAAATGATATTTTGATTGTTGTTGGTACGCAGCCACACATCAGTGGATCAATACATCACAGATTTTATCTATCTACATTATTATATTATTATTATTATTAATATTTAAGTATATATTTATTATTATTATTATCAGTATACAGTTGTAACATCCATGAATTTTGACCCGTTGACTTTAAGTGTCATGTTATGAATTATAGTAGTTAAATGACTAATTGTATACTCAATGAGCCGGTTGACGGTGTGCTAGATGTAATGTCGTGGGTTTTGAACTAATTAGTTATGTTGACGGGTCAACCCATGGATCAAAGTCTTGACCCATGACCCACCTTAGTCAACCCAACCCCCCACCCACCTTATCCTTTCCTTCCCTTATTCTTCTTATCTCTCTCTTCTTTACTCCCAAGAACACACTCTCCTTTCACTCTCTCTCTCTAATTTAATTCATAGTTCATGGAAATTCAAGCTTAGTTAATGCAAGAATAATAAATCTTATCACCATTTTAACTTCATATCAAAAACTTGGGTTCCAAAGTGTAAGAAATGACCTCATTTGAATCAAATTCGGGTTTGAGGATTTGTGAAGCTTTTGGTAAGTAAATTCTACTCTATGACCTTCACTTCATGTTAGTAAATGTATCTATAGTTGTGCCAAAACATTTTCGGGTCACAAATCGGGTCAAAAGTCGAATTAGGGTTTGTCTAGGGTTAGTAATGGGTTAAACCGAATTTGAACTTGAGTTTGGTGTTTTGAAGAAAGATTTTAAAGTGGGTTTGGGTTATTCATGTGTAAACATGCTTAATTATGCTTCATATTGAGTTTTGATGCTTCACAAATCGATTTTGGGTGTCAAAAATGAGTTGTGGGTTAGTTTTGGTGTGTTTAGGTCGAAATGGGTTGCTGATGCTGAACTGGGTGAGCTGCTGCGCAGCTAGTTAAGCTGCTGCGCAGCTTCACAATTCTGTTTTTCAGCTGCTGCGCAGCTAGTTAAGCTGCTGCGCAGCTTCGCGAGTCTGTTTTTCAGCTGCGGCGCAGCGATAAGTTGCGGCGCAGTTGGGGGCTTAAATCACTTAACTTTTTCCTAGCTTTAGTTCTAACATCCTAGGATCGTCCCGACCTTTCCGGAATGTACTCTTATGACCTTATTGGTGCCCTACACATGACAAACGAGTCGTTTAAAGTTGGGTGTCCTCTTTGGAACCTAATTCAAGACATTAACATAAACTAAATAAACATATAACTTATGTTTGAGAATGAGGCGACCTTGGGGCGACTTCATTTTGGTTACAAACTATTACATGACCTCCCTAACGACCATGTTGGGTCCCGAAAGTCTTTCAAAGCCATAAAGTAAAGCTAAAATCTAGTTAGAGAATCGTCTTTGGTGAATAATGCATGTCTTGTATACATTACTAGGTTGTGGACGCGTGGAGCACTATAATCACCTATAATCTCATCTTAATTCGATATTAGCCTCTTTTGCCAATCAAGGTGAGTTCGTATCTCCCTACTCTATTGAGATTCGGGCTGAAAAGTGTACATTGTGTGTTTATTTGTTTGAATTAGTTGTTTGTTGATTGAATGAAGATTGATGGATGAATCATTGAAATGTTTTGTGTATGTTGGTATTGAGAAAGGTTATATTTAGATTAGATGTACATACATGGAAGTCGACTTCGCGTTCAAAAGGTTTGAGATGTGGAGGGTTAGCCGCTGGTACACCCTGTATACAAACATCGAGGACTCTTTGAAAGCAAGCCCTCTCAAGTGTATGTATGTATAGTTTCATCATATTGTTGGTTATTGGATGTTGGATTGATGGATTGTTGTGCTTGCATTGTGTTGGTTGCTTGAGATGATTTGGTTGTCTGTTGAGACAAATGTGTTCATCCAGGTATAGACGTATACACTGGTGTTGGTCATCCGGGTTTATAGACGTATATTCGCCGACGTTTTTGAGATGCCACAATGGTCATGGTGATGACCTGTGAGTATCGTTGCATAGATGGCATAATGGCCCTACATATTATATGTATTTTGGTTTGGCATGCATATCATTCACATCATGGCATTGACATTGCATTGATTGTTCTTATACGTTTGTTATATAGTGATGCAATGGTTGGATGACGTGTAAGACTACTTGTATGTGATAATTGTTCTTGTTTTTATGATATGTGGTTATGGTCGGTGGTTCATCTTGGGCCACCACTACGAACTCACCAACCTCGTGTTGACTTGTAGAACACTTTTCAGGTAATCAGGTGGTTCAAGGATGTGATGCATGATCTGGTGTAGCTTTTGGTTTCGGGCATGGACTTTATGGATCAAGGATTCATTCGCCCACTTTTGGATTAATGCTTAGGATCGATAGCCATCTCTAGAATTCTCTTTTGTAAACTTTGATGGTCATTTGCTCCTTGTGCATTGTTTGAATATTTGACTTGTCGTGGATTCACCGAATTCATTAATGTCATTTAGTTGCCTACGATAATCCCTCCTTGTGCTATATGATTTCCGTAATATTTCGAGCCCTAGCTCGGGGTGTTACAGAATGGTGGCCCATGCGAGGTCGTAGAGAATTAGGTGGTTTGACCTAGACTACGGCTTAAGTTAAAACTCTTCATATAGCATGCATGGCTAGGAATTTTGTGTGCAACTTGATTTTGTGAACCCTAGAAAGTGTACATTGGGAGTTCGTAGTTGAGACCAATTATGTGATGACTTGAGTACGATATGGTTTTGGTTTGAGTTTGATTGTGATTGAGATGGATTGTTGTTTGATAATAGTTGTTGATTTAGGGCGAGGTGAAGTTATGGCGTTAACTTGATGTAACATTGTGGCAACCCTAAAAGAGCGTGATCAACTATTTTATGGTCACCCGATGTTATAGCAATTTAATGACATCACGGGTTGCGCACGCTTGGTTTAAAGCATAATAAGGAATCGATATGCTTTTTGGGAAGTTGATTGAGTGGAGGGTTAGCCGCCGGTACACCCTGTACACAAACTCAATCAGTAACTAGAAAGCATATTGGATTCGGATTATACTTTGAACCATCCGTGCTAGATTATAGGATTGTATGATAAATGATTGTAGTGAGCTCAGTATGGTAAGTAATAATTTCTCCCTAGAAATCTATCGCTTTTGCCTTAGCTTAATGGTATGAAATGTGTATGTTATGTCGACTTGAGGGCATTGACAACTTGTGTGACTAACATGTGAGTAATGAGACTAACTTTCGGGTCAACGCCTTGCTTGTTTTATAGAAATGGTAAGACCAAGAAGAGCTGGAACTAACTATAGGGCTAACTCGGAAGAACCTCAACCGGAAGCTCAACCGGAAGTGCAAGGAGGTAGAGGTAGGGGCCGGGGTGATAGAGGTCGTGGTGGAGGACGAGGTAGGGGCCGAGGTAGGGGTCGTGGTGAGGCTCCCAGGCCTAACTTGGCGGATGTGATTGCTCAAACGGTCACCAATATCATGCCGACTATTGTTGCCCAAGTCCAAGCAACTCTTGATGGGAACAATGGGGTACAACCTAATGAGCATCAAAATGTTGGAAACCCGGAAAATGTGAATGATGAGGGTGCTCAATCTCATGTTGTAGTAGAAGAAGAAGAAGAAGAACTCGAAAGAGCGGATAACTATAGGGCTAGGTATAACCAACATGGAGTGTACCGCCAAGGTTGTCAATTCAAAGATTTCAAGAATTGTGGGGCACCGGAGTTTGATGGGTTGGGTGGGCCCGTGGAATGTATAAAATGGTTTGAGAGGATTGAAGCGGTGATTGAAAGGAGTCATTGTACTTATGATGACCGAATTTATTATGCCTCCGGTATGTTCAAGGAGGATGCTTTAAGTTGGTGGAACCAAGAGAAGGCCTTGGGTCGGGCCCACAATTTGGAATGGGCCGACTTCAAGAACAAAGTGAAAGAGAAATTTTGCCCACCTTATGAGCTCCAAAACTTGACCATCGAGTTTGTCCATCTCAAAATGGACGGGGCCGACTACAAGGGCTATGTTAGACGATTCCAAGAGTTGTCTACCCTTGTTCCTCACCTAGTGAGCACCGAGTCTCGGGCCATTGAGAAGTTTGTTTTGGGTTTGACTCAACAAGTCCGTTCTCTCATCAATCCGGTCATGCCTACTTCCATGGTCGAGGCTATTAACCGTGCCGGTAGTGTTACCGAAGACTTGTTAAGAAGTGGAGTTTTGAGTAAATCATCATCCTCATCATCAAAAAGAAAGGAGGTTGGGGAAACAAGTGGTCCAAGGAAGATGGGGAGGTTTGACTCCAAGAATGCTAATCGGGGTAGGGTGATGGCGGCGGTGGAGCCGGTGAAGAAGCCTTATGTGGGGCCCCACCCACATTGTGGAAGATGCAATAGACACCACCCCGCCAATGTTCAATGTGGGGCATGCTTTAATTGTAACCGTTTGGGGCATATGGCGAAAGAATGTAGGGCACCAAGGGTGGGTACGGGTCCGCTCAATGTAGCTCCTATTCAAGCTCTTCCTCCTCAAGGCAATCAAAGAAGAGGCGAATGTTATGTGTGCGGTAGCCCAAATCATTACCGTAACAATTGTCCTCAATGGGTGGGACAACAAGTTCAAGTGGCCGTTCACCCCAATCAACTACAAATTGCCGGGCCTAACCAAAACCGGGGACAACAAGGTCACCAAGCGCAACCCCGTGGCCGAGCCTTTGCGGTCAATGCAAATGAGGCCCGTAATGATCCCAATGTTGTTGCAGGTACCTTTCTTCTTAATGGTCATTATGCAACGGTTTATTTGATTCCGGAGCCGATTATAGTTTTGTGTCCTCTCGCTTTATCCTTTGATTGATGTGCATCCGTGTGCCCTAAACTATGTACTCGATATAGAAACGGTAAATGGCACCTTAGCAAAACTTAGTCAAATACTTCGTGATTGTATTTTGACTCTAAACGACATCGAATTCTACATCGACCTTATGCCTTTTGAAATCGGTAGCTTTGACGTTATTGTGGGAATGGATTGGTTAACGGCGGTAAATGCAACTATTGATTGTGGGGAGAGGGTTGTTAAAATACCGTTGTCTAGCGGTAAAATTCTTAGAGTTCAAGGTGAAACTTCCGATTCTCTAAATTCTAAAGTCTTTAGTGCTACCATCTCAAAGGTAGAATTGAAGACTGTTCCTATTGTTTGTGAATTCTCTGATGTTTTTCCGGAAGAATTACCGGGATTACCCCCATCTCGTGAACTTGACTTTCGTATCAATCTTATTCCGGGAGCCGCACCCGTGGCAAAAGCTCCTTATAGACTTGCCCTCACTGAAATGCAAGAACTCGAAGCTCAACTTAAGGAACTTCAAGAGAAAGGTTTCATCCGTCCTAGTCAATCTCCTTGGGGTGCTCCCATTCTCTTTGTCAAGAAGAAAGACGGGTCGTTTAGAATGTGTATAGACTATCGGGAGTTGAATAAGCTTACGGTGAAGAATCGATATCTCTTCCTCGAATCGATGACCTTTTTGACCGACTTCAAGGTGCCAAGCACTTTTCCAAAATCGATCTCCGCTCGGGTTATCATCAACTCCGGGTTCATGATGATGACATTCATAAAACGGCTTTCCGAACTCGGTATGGGCACTTTGAATTCACCGTTATGCCTTTCGGGTTGACCAATGCACCAGCAGTATTCATGGATTTGATGAACCGGGTGTGTCGCCCTTTCTTGGACAAGTCCGTCATTGTCTTTATTGACGACATACTTGTTTATTCTAAAACGAAGGAAGAACATGCCGAACACTTGCGAGAAGTACTCGAGTTGTTAAGAAAGGAGAAATTGTATGCTAAATTCTCCAAGTGTGAGTTTTGGTTAGAGAAGGTTCACTTCCTTGGTCACATGGTAAGCAAAGACGGTATTCACGTTGACCCAAGTAAGATCGAAGCGGTTAAGAATTGGAGGAGACCCGAAACACCTTCCGAAATCCGTCAATTCCTTGGATTGGCGGGTTACTATAGAAGATTTATCGAAAATTTCTCCCGCATTGCACAACCTCTTACACTCTTGACTCAAAAGGAACGGAAATTCGAATGGGGCAATAGACAAGAACAAGCCTTCCAAACTCTTAAGAACATGTTGTGTGAAGCACCCATTCTAACCCTTCCCGATGGAGTTGAAGATTTTGTAGTATATTGTGATGCTTCGGGGCAAGGATTGGGTTGTGTCCTTATGCAAAGGGGCAAAGTTATTGCATACGCCTCCCGCCAATTGAAGGTGCACGAGAAGAACTATCCGACACACGACTTAGAATTGGGAGCGGTAGTATTTGCTTTGAAGTGTTGGAGGCATTATCTCTATGGCACCAAGTGCGTGATTTATACCGATCACAAAAGCCTACAACACATTTTTAATCAAAGTGAATTGAACATGAGACAAAGACGTTGGCTTGAACTCCTTAGTGACTATGATTGTGACATCCGTTATCATCCGGGTAAGGCCAATGTGGTAGCCGATGCCTTGAGCCGGAAGGAACGAGTTAAACCAAGACGTGCTAGGGTTATGAGCCTCACGGTAGGACCAAACATTCGCGATCAAATCATTGCGGCTCAAGTACAAGCCACTCGACCAGAAAACTTTGGTAATGAGAATTTGGATGGTATGGAGCAACAATTCGATAGGAAGAGTGATAATGGGCTCTATTTAGTTGGAAGGCTCTGGGTTCCCATTTTCGGCAATCTAAGAACTCTTCTCATGCATGAAGCTCATCGATCACCTTATTCGGTCCACCCGGGTCGGATAAGATGTATTTTGATTTAAGAGATTTCTATTGGTGGCCGGGTATGAAGCGAGATGTGGCTAGGTATGTGAGTGAGTGCCTTACTTGCTTACAAGTGAAAGCCGATCATAAGAAGCCACCCGGATTATTAGTGCAACCCGAGGCCCCGAATGGAAATGGGAACACATTGCAATGGACTTCATAACGAAGTTACCGAAGACAAGAAGTGGTCGCGATACAATTTGGGTGATAGTTGATCGGTTAACGAAGTCGGCTCATTTCGTGGCCATTCGTGAAACCGATGGTGTTGACACCTTAGCTCGTTTGTACATCAAGGAAGTGGTGTCTAAACATGGAGTTCCGGTTTCTATCATCTCCGATAGAGATTCCCGGTATAACTCGAATTTATGGAGGGCCTTTCATCGTGCAATGGGTACGCGACTAAATATGAGCACGGCGTTTCATCCTCAAACGGATGGGCAAACCGAAAGAACAATACAAACGCTTGAAGATATGTTAAGGGCATGTGCCATTGATTTTAGTGGGAGTTGGGAAGATCACTTGCCTTTGGTGGAATTTTCATACAACAATAGTTATCATGCCACCATCCAAATGGCGCCTTTTAGAGCTTTATATGGTAGGGTTTGCCGATCTCCCTTAGCTTGGGCGGAGATCGGTGAAAGCCAACTCATTGGACCGGAGATTGTGGTGGAAACAACAAAGGTGATCTACCAAATCAAGGAGAGATTGCAATTGGCCCGTGAAAGACAAAAGAAGTATGCCGATGTGAGGCGGCGACCGCTAGAGTTTGAAGCGGGGGATTATGTATTGTTGAAGGTGTCGCCATGGAAGGGTGTTATCCGTTTTGTGAAGAGAGGCAAACTCGGGCCAAGGTATATCGGTCCTTTTAAGATTATTGAACGGGTTGGGAAGGTTGCTTATCGGTTGGAATTGCCACAAGAACTTGGGGGAGTACATGATGTCTTCCACATTTGCAACCTACGCAAATGCTTGGCGGACCCGACACAACATGTGCCTATGAATGAAATTCGGGTGGATAAGAATTTAAATTTTGTGGAGGAGCCAGTAGAGATCCTGGACCGTCAAACCAAAAAGCTCAAGAACAAGCGTTATACCATTGTTAAGGTTAGATGGAATGCTAGACGCGGAGCCGAGTTCACTTGGGAGCGTGAGGATCATATGAAGTCCAAGTACCGGATTTGTTTAATAATTAGTGTTTATTAGATTTCGGGACGAAATCCTTTTATCGGGGGAATAATGTAACATCCATGAATTTTGACCCGTTGACTTTAAGTGTCATGTTATGAATTATAGTAGTTAAATGACTAATTGTATACTCAATGAGCCGGTTGACGGTGTGCTAGATGTAATGTCGTGGGTTTTGAACTAATTAGTTATGTTGACGGGTCAACCCATGGATCAAAGTCTTGACCCATGACCCACCTTAGTCAACCCAACCCCCCACCCACCTTATCCTTTCCTTCCCTTATTCTTCTTATCTCTCTCTTCTTTACTCCCAAGAACACACTCTCCTTTCACTCTCTCTCTCTAATTTAATTCATAGTTCATGGAAATTCAAGCTTAGTTAATGCAAGAATAATAAATCTTATCACCATTTTAACTTCATATCAAAAACTTGGGTTCCAAAGTGTAAGAAATGACCTCATTTGAATCAAATTCGGGTTTGAGGATTTGTGAAGCTTTTGGTAAGTAAATTCTACTCTATGACCTTCACTTCATGTTAGTAAATGTATCTATAGTTGTGCCAAAACATTTTCGGGTCACAAATCGGGTCAAAAGTCGAATTAGGGTTGTCTAGGGTTAGTAATGGGTAAACCGAATTTGAACTTGAGTTTGGTGTTTTGAAGAAAGATTTTAAAGTGGGTTTGGGTTATTCATGTGTAAACATGCTTAATTATGCTTCATATTGAGTTTTGATGCTTCACAAATCGATTTTGGGTGTCAAAAATGAGTATGGGTTAGTTTTGGTGTGTTTAGGTCGAAATGGGTTGCTGATGCTGAACTGGGTGAGCTGCTGCGCAGCTAGTTAAGCTGCTGCGCAGCTTCACAATTGTTTTTCAGCTGCTGCGCAGCTAGTTAAGCTGCTGCGCAGCTTCGCGAGTCTGTTTTTCAGCTGCGGCGCAGCGATAAGTTGCGGCGCAGTTGGGGGCTTAAATCACTTAACTTTTCCTAGCTTTAGTTCTAACATCCTAGGATCGTCCCGACCTTTCCGGAATGTACTCTTATGACCTTATGGTGCCCTACACATGACAAACGAGTCGTTTAAAGTTGGGTGTCCTCTTTGGAACCTAATTCAAGACATTAACATAAACTAAATAAACATATAACTTATGTTTGAGAATGAGGCGACCTTGGGGCGACTTCATTTTGGTTACAAACTATTACATGACCTCCCTAACGACCATGTTGGGTCCCGAAAGTCTTTCAAAGCCATAAACTAAAGCTAAAATCTAGTTAGAGAATCGTCTTTGGTGAATAATGCATGTCTTGTATACATTACTAGGTTGTGGACGCGTGGAGCACTATAATCACCTATAATCTCATCTTAATTCGATATTAGCCTCTTTTGCCAATCAAGGTGAGTTCGTATCTCCCTACTCTATTGAGATTCGGGCTGAAAAGTGTACATTGTGTGTTTATTTGTTTGAATTAGTTTGTTGATTGAATGAAGATTGATGGATGAATCATTGAAATGTTTTGTGTATGTTGGTATTGAGAAAGGTTATATTTAGATTAGATGTACATACATGGAAGTCGACTTCGCGTTCAAAAGGTTTGAGATGTGGAGGGTTAGCCGCTGGTACACCCTGTATACAAACATCGAGGACTCTTTGAAAGCAAGCCCTCTCAAGTGTATGTATGTATAGTTTTCATATGTTGGTTATTGGATGTGGATTGATGGATTGTGGGCTTGCATTGTGTTGGTTGCTTGAGATGATTTGGTTGTCTGTTGAGACAAATGTGTTCATCCAGGTATAGACGTATACACTGGTGTTGGTCATCCGGGTTTATAGACGTATATTCGCCGACGTTTTTGAGATGCCACATGGTCATGGTGATGACCTGTGAGTATCGTTGCATAGATGGCATAATGGCCCTACATATTATATGTATTTGGTTTGGCATGCATATCATTCACATCATGGCATTGACATTGCATTGATTGTTCTTATACGTTTGTTATATAGTGATGCAATGGTTGGATGACGTGTAAGACTACTTGTATGTGATAATTGTTCTTTTTTATGATATGTGGTTATGGTCGGTGGTTCATCTTGGGCCACCACTACGAACTCACCAACCTCGTGTTGACTTGTAGAACACTTTTCAGGTAATCAGGTGGTTCAAGGATGTGATGCATGATCTGGTGTAGCTTTTGGTTTCGGGCATGGACTTTATGGATCAAGGATTCATTCGCCCACTTTTGGATTAATGCTTAGGATCGATAGCCATCTCTAGAATTCTCTTTTGTAAACTTTGATGGTCATTTGCTCCTTGTGCATTGTTTGAATATTTGACTTGTCGTGGATTCACCGAATTCATTAATGTCATTTAGTTGCCTACGATAATCCCTCCTTGTGCTATATGATTTCCGTAATATTCGAGCCCTAGCTCGGGGTGTTAAACAGTACTCATATTAGTTAGTTAAAAAATTAAAAACTTATAATAATTGTTTAATAAAAGGGTAGTATTGTCTTTTGTTATAACTTTATCCCAAACATTTATCTTAATTCCATTGAATTCGGTAAACCAAACACATAATACATTGTCATACTTTCAAATTCCAATTCTTAAATTCATTTCCTTGACAGATTCCAATCCTTTAAAAAAAACTCCGCGAACAAAACACCCCTTAGGGTTTTGAGGGTTAGTTCGACCTTAAATAGTGATAAAAATCGGTTTCTGATCTCGGCCGACCAGCGGCGCTAGTGGCTGAGCAGCGGCGCTAGTCCTGGGCTTTCTGGGCTAGCGGCGATGGTGACTGAGGAGAGCGGCGCTGGTGACGACCCGCGGCATGGTGATGCAAGGAGCGGCGTGGGGGCTGCTGAAAATGTTCTTGCATCTTCGGTTGGCTTCCGAATCATTCCTTGTGTCTTCTAATTTCATAGGCTTCCTTCTTGAGTCACTTAATGTCATTTATCTGTCTCACATCTTAGGGAACTGCTAAACACGTCATTCAATAAGTCAATTGTTCGGAATAATAACTAATTAAGCATAGAAATGAAGCCTTTCTTAGGGGTTTGTATCACAATGGACGTCATCACCGTCCAGTGACACGAACGTTAAAAAAAAAAAAAGTGAAACTAATTTAAATTTGTTAAGTGAAGTTTAACTAATATTCTAATACATGAAGGCCTTTAATTATTTCTTTAGATCTAAATCATTGTCATTAATAGATCATAGTCATGGTGTGCAATATGTGTGGGGGGGAAAGGTTTTCCTTGTATATCAATTAG